>NC_048423.1:9344206-9415314 GCF_013103735.1 Etheostoma cragini | reverse complement strand
GCAGTTCTGAAGGCAAAAGGGGGTCCAACCCGTTACTAGCATGGGGTACCTAATAAAGTGGCCAGTGAGTGTATATACCCAATGCTAACTGGCCCATAGGTAAGGTATCAATAAGGCCATCCACATAGACAGTTCATATAAGGATTCACTGTGCTATATGTATGTTTACCATCACACATGATTTAAAAAATCATGCCAACAATTATTAGGCTATTTTAATAGCTTAGTATTCTTTGCAAAAAAAGTGTGTATAAATGCTTTAGGCCGCCCTACACTACTGTAGGCCGAGTTTAATATGCAACTCGTTCTACTATATATGGTAGGGGGTCCCTGCTCAGTCTCTCTTTCAGTTAAGTGGTCCGTGGCTTAAAAAACGTTGAAGACCCCTGCTCTATTTGACCTGCAAAAGGTGAAAACTCCATCAAAAGAATTAACCCCTGTTTGTAAATAATTCCATTAATGAATAAATCATTCCCACCAAAAAAAGGTTCCTTTGTCATAGCTTGGACAGTCAAAATGCAGACATCTTGTCAAATGACAGTGTGTATGACAGTGTAAGTATGATAGTTACCCGCTATGTAATATTGTCCAGTTGCTAACACACCAGCCATCTGCAAATAGATAAAGACAGCTTGTAAAGAAAAATATTCAATATTATCAGGAAATACTGTACAAAGTGTTCAAAAAACAAGAACATACTGTATGCTGCTAACGGATCAACCTCATGGGACATCCAATCTCCTCTCTGTCCGGCCACGTTTTATCAACATCACACCCGATATCCTCCCTTCCAATTCAATGAGGGAAACATGACGCTGTTACCTCCTACAACAATCTGCTGTGACATCCTCACCTGTCACCTGTTTATATTTGGTTGCTCTAAATTGTGAGGTAATTGAACTCTTCCCGATCTAGAATACGTCTATCCACAACTTTTACAACATCACCACATAAATATTATGTATTTAAAATATGTGTGACAGGTTAGTGTGATTGTTGGTTGTTCTGTTTGGATGTAGGGATTTAGACAATGAACATGTGTTGCATTTGAGAGTAATGTAATTCAATAGGCTCGTTGGTGTTTTTTGCCTCCAACGTCGCCTTCCAGGCAGCTAACCCTTGACCTAACATAACCATTGCCGCGCTGCCTGGGAGGACATGTTGGGGGCAAAAAACACCAAACACCATTCAATAGCAAATGAATGCAAACTCTTTTGATCTGCATGGCTTTCTCGGTGCATTTTGTTCCAAAGCAATGATAAATGACTATAGTCATGTGCAACCGCTGACCAAATGTTAATTTAAATAATCATGTAGTTTGACAAAGTTGAAAAGTCATTCTTAGATTGTGCAAAAGCGATTGAGAAAAACTGTATGATTTACCTCCTATAGACCTTTTTGTATTATAACCTTTTGTTGCCCAGATATGGAGTTTGACCACGCAGTGAATGACGCTCTCATGAGGTTTTTTGACCAGTGCACCAGGTTTGTGCAGGAAGTTGAAAACAACCCCTCAGCTCTGTCAGAGGTGGACAAGTTCAAGCAAGGACCAGAGATGAGGAGGGTCACGGAGAAGATTGCAGACCGCCTTAGAGTCCCCTACAATACCATCACAGATGGTGAGTGGTGGAGGAAGTATTCAGATCCTTTATTTAACTGGAAAAAAAATACATTATAACACTGCTCCTTTACAGGTAAAAGCCAAATGCATTTGGAGTGTTACATCCAGTTGAAGTATTTTCCCCCAAATGTATGCTTTGTTTTCTGTATGTCAACTGATTTTTAGTAATTTGATAAAACTGTAATGACAAGTCTCTATTACAGAAACACAACATTTTTATATAAGGAAGATAATCAAAATAACCAGTTGTTTATTTTAATTGGTATTATGACTTTGTATCGTACATTGTTTCAGTTTTCCTTCCTGAAGATTTATCTGCTTGAAGCCCTTTTTTTAACATCTACTTTCACTTCCTCGACGTGAATGGAGCAATTGTTAGAAAATGTAAATATACTTGTTGGCCTTTACAACAGTGGGAACTGAACACTGCTTCAAGCGCTTGAAACTGCTTACAGATGATAGGATACAAACCAAAAAACAGGTGTGATAGACTCTTTTCATATCGGTGTTAGAACTAGATTTAGACTCATTGCCTCTTGTAAAGGGCCACCATGTTACATAATAAAGCAAGACCCACTTTAATGTTGCAATTTCCTAAACACATAAGTAATTAAATTAAAACACTTAAAGAAAACTGACACACAGTGAAGCTTGGACTTTTGGTGGCCCCAGAATAATTGCCCGCTTTTCCTGGTTGGTAATCCAGCTTTGGTGCTTGTTAAGAAACAATCATATCACAATTGTTTTGGGGTTTGTATGTTTGATGACGTGAGAGTAGATGAATAATATAAGGGCACCATAGTCTACGTCCACAACGTTCTACTTCCAGGATTGTTCAGGTGCAGCCAAGAAATTACGCAGGATGTCTTTGATTTCAGCCCGATATCTGTTACCTTCCGCTTTCTTTGTGTTGGCATTTTCAACTTTCGATTTATGAGGAACTGCAGGGTAAATTTGAGTCAGCTTGCCAGACTATTTGTGTAATCTGGGATTTCTGTTGCACGACTAAAACAACCTTGGAACGTACACATGTTCCAACCAAACAAGTTCTTTCCAGAGGCTATTTTCCAGCGGTACCACTGCACCCTTCAGCACTTAGCCCCGCCCAAGACAACTTTGATACATTTAAAGAAATGCCAGTGAACCAGAGCACCTTTTTCTCCCATCCCGGTTATGTGAGCTCGTCCGACCCTCCCCCGCAGCGCTTTGGATGAAGGTGTGGCAATGCGAGACTAGGGGCACCATATTAAAGGAGGATTGCTTAGAGGTGGGTTCCTGCAGATAAATCTTCAGGGAGGAAAACAGTGTACAATCAATGATACACATTAAAACAGATGAAAGAGGCTTTGTTCAATTATCACAAAATGGAATTTAACATATTTTACAGATCTATATCATTATGTATTATTTTTGGGATTATTATTACTATTTCGTTAATGTGTAAGTAGCATTTACTGTAACAGTAAATCAAAGTAATTACATCTGTCAAATTAATTTAGTGGAGTGGAAAGTAAGGTAAAACTTGAATACGTAAGTACTTTAAAAGTATCTTAAACCTACACTCAAGTACAATGTTGAGTAAATATAGAACTAGTTATACCACCACTGGTACAACTAAGTTATATACAGTGATGGTCAGATTTGTGACAATCGTTTCTAATACTTTGCTATTTAGTGTGTTTTTGTGAATATTTAACTTATTTTTCTTTTACATTCAAATTTCTTAAACGATGATCTGTTGGTAAACTATACTTGTTATAGGTTAAATAGTAAGAAATGCAAAGTTCTGAGTATTTGAGTTTATGCACAGTTTTTGATTTAAGAGTATTTTTCCTTAAAACTGCCTCATTCAAAGTCATTTACATTTAATAATGAATAATTAATGTCTTATTAAAAACTTTACTTTACATACATGTTTAACTGTATGCTTGTCTATCAACACACTTGCAATTCATTAGAAATAATGAATTGAAAGTGTCCCATTTGAACAGTGTCTCCAGGCATTTTCCCAATAATTAGAACCAAATGACACAATGCTTTATAGGAACCTCCCAATCATTTCACAGATATGCTGTATATCACTTGATTTCCAGGAAATTTTAAGAAACTTTCGGCCCACTTAAACAATGGGTTTAAAAAACTGCTGTAATCCATCTAATGCCATTGTAAACACAATAATCACAAAGATTATTTGGTGAGATAAAGTGCTGAACATCTTATTGGTCATTTTCCACAGTTTGTATATTTGAACAGTAGGTGGAGCTGTTTTTGAACTGGAAAGTATTGAAGCTCCACTATATTGATCTCTAGCCAGTATTGATCTTATTTGTTAATTTAAAGAAGTGCCAGAGACCTTAAAGTGGTGCAGTAATTAAGGAACACGCACCATGGTGTTTAGGATAATTTAAGTCATATCTCAGTGCTTTTTTCTTTTGCTTTCAAATGTTGTACATCCCAGTGCTTATGTTTGTTTTAATAACTGCCTGGCTTTTCAGATTTCACTGTCTATCAACATTAAATTAAAACCTTTGTTTTGCAGACATGGCCGAAGCTGCATTTTATTTGTGCGCTTATGAGTTTGCCATCAAGACTGTGAACTCCCCTTGGTGTCAGCTTTTTGATGAGGTCGATGCACAGGTACGGTCGTCAGCTATTCAGTGATTGTAGCTTTAATGTGCTGGCTAAAAGCATGCAGGTGAGAATCCATCATCTACGTTTGATGAGATGTTTATGGGTCAGTAACCTGAAATGCTTGTTTAAGTTAAGTTACTCTTATGTATTTGTCAGTATGGATTAGACTGTGAAGTTTATTTAAGTATGGGCCTTTTTTACCACAATGTGTAGTTTTTCTTGAAAAGTTTGCTTAAATGTATTCCTAGCAAGTCCACAAGAAACAGAAAACCTAGATGGGAACACTATAAATAACTAGATTTAAGAAGAAAAAACTAGGATGAAGCAAACTAACAAACCAAATTGTTTTTGAAGTACACCCCCATAAGTCTAAGACCCTCAAATCATGCAAAGAGCTATCAAATATCTTGAATATGTTTAATCTGTTTGCTTGAACATGAATTTAAACGCCTACTCCAAATGACCTTCTGCTTAAAACTCTATATGATATCTGTTGCAGTACTTCTTCCTCTTTAATCTGCATCATCTCTGTTGAATAAACAGTAAGTTCAGTAAATAAAAAGGGAAGAAACGTTTAGAAGTTCAAGTTAGAGAAAGACTAGTTGCTAAAATCAAGTTTCTAAAAACAAAAAAGCAGCAGGTAATACTTTCTTCACTTTGTCAAAGCATTCATTGAGGAACCTTTTTGGCATTATTCATGTCACAAAGAGTGTTTTGTGTCTTGTGTTACAAGCTGACCTAACACTCAGGAGGGCGGAAATGTTACCTCACATAACAAAAGACATCTTTTTTTAGTCCTCACATGAAGCCCACCTGACATCCAGACTCTCAGTGATTTGTCTGATTTGACAGGTTTTGGAATATGCAAATGACCTGAAACAATTTTGGAAAAGAGCCTTTGGTTATGATATTAACAGCAAGTCCAGCTGCATTCTCTTCCATGACGTGTTTACTCGACTGAACAAAGCAGCCAGCGAGAACAAGTGAGTAAAACTTAAATGTCCTTCAATACATTAAAATGGAGAGTGCTGCTTTTGTTATTGTTTACAAATCCATTGAAAAAAACACATGTTGGAAAGATCTCTCAGTTCTTTCCAACATCTTTGCCCTGCCTTAAGCTCTTATCCCCAAGACCATTCATTGCTACTAAAGGTTTAAATGGGAAAAAACTGAATTTGGTGGGGACTATTTTTAGCTGTGGATGAATACACATTTGGTGCCCCAGTGAGTATTTACAGCAACAGGACGGCGTTTATGAGACAGAATCCTACAGTGCCCATGTTCATTGTATTAAAAGAAGACGTCAACTGTTTGGCTCATTGATGTATTTTAATTACATTTTTGATAACAATGGAGGTCTATGGAATAAGCTACATCAGGCATTGCCTACAGAGGAAAATGCTTGTCAATGAATGGTTGGCTTTAGTCTTTTCATGGGATTTGTAGACAATAACAAAATAATATAATATTTTGGCCGGGTTAGCTCAGTTGGTAGAGTGGGCGTACAAATAAAGAGGTTTACTCTTTGACACAGCACAATTCTACTCCGACCTTCAGCCCTTTGCAGCATGTCATTCTCTCTATCTCTCTCTCCCCTTTCATGTTGTCATCTGTCCTGTAAAACTAAGCATATATATATATATATACAGTATATAAAATGTAGTAATCATTTGCCTTATACATTAAATCATTGCATGGTAAGACACAAAGTAAAAATGTAATACTGCTGACTTGATGGATTAAAATTGAACCTTTTGGGTAAAATTTTACATAGAGGTGATATTGGTGTTGCAGGAAGGTCTGGATGGGATTTTGACAAACTACCTTTAAATGAAGTACAAAAGTGCTAGCATTAAAATATACTTAAAGCTGCAGTGGGTGGAAAGCAAGCAGCATTTGAAGTAGTGTCAACCAAGGGGAACGCGCTCTCTCTCTCTGAAATGACCTATGATTGGACAGAGCCAAGGGGAGAAGCAGAAGTGTTACAATACGCTGGTAGATTATTATGGCATTTATGCCGAACGCAAAAAAAAAAGCCTGCCACAACTTTAAAGTTAAAAAAATAAAAGTACTCGTTATTGAGAAAAGCCTATTTCAGTATCATAAATATATTATATTATTGAATTATAATTATTGATGCATTAATGTGTACGCATCACTAGTGTTGCAGCAAGCAGCTAGTGTTGCTTGGCAAAGACCTGTTAATAGCTCAAAAACATCTGGTGCTCTATACAGCAGAAAACAAAAAATAAGAATTTGAAACTCCAATGTACAATTAGTTTTGCTTTATGGCTCTGAGACCTAATGAATGAGAAAGACCACAATCAATAAAGTGCAAACCTTGCCTGTGTTCTGACAATTTATGCTGCCTTTTCAAAATGCTAGATTGTTTGATGGTTTTGGATCTTGGCCATTACATGTCGTTACGCTTGCTTGGGTATCGGCTGGCACAAGAAATTATACAGATATCTGGAAGTCAGAAGTGGGCTGGTGGCTGGGCTGGTGGCTGGGCAAGCAGAATGCTATTTTTGTTGGAAGTCCCTTTATTAACTTCCCTCGTCTTTTTTGACACATTTTTCAGAGGTAACAAATTGAATCCTTCATCCAGGCCTGGGTGTATGTGTGTGTGAAGATGACTGAAACTGATGTTGTACATCCTGTATATTAGGTCAGGCCAGCAGGTGACTGAAGCCGTGACAGTCCAGGTCGGCCATGCAGAGACCCTCCTGCCACTCCTCACCCTCCTGGGTTTCTTCAAGGACAGTAATGCCTTGACTTCCACCAACTACGACAAACAGACCCAACGCTCCTTCCGCACCAGCCACATGTTACCCTATATAGCTAACTTAGTCCTGGTGCTGTACGACTGTGGGGGAGGTGACCTGAGGCTGCAGCCACTGCTCAACGAGAAGCCTGTGACTTTCCCCGGTTTGACTGACCAACAGGCCTCCATGCCGCTCTATCAAGACGTCAAAGATCACTACAGGGAGCTGCTCCAAGGCTGTGACTTTGAGACTGAGTGTCAGCTGTTCAAGAGTCCTGCTTAAGTTTAGGCAGACAGAAAATAGGGCATGACAGTGTGTTTATTTTGTTTTAATTACAGAATGGAGTTAACACTATGGTCCTAATAGGAGCATCTTGGTGTAATTCCTCTCTGATGTAAACCATGAACAAATCACTGTTTGGCCCGGCCTTTAATCAGATTGAAGCAACTAGGACGCTTTTGCACTCCCCTTGTCTTATGGCTGAGAAGAGGCATATGGTGTTTCTAAAACTGATCCCAGCCTTGCAATTTAATTTCAAGTTCATCTGTACCATTACAGTATTACTACTGCTACTGCTACATCTCTTCTTTTGCAATGCATCTTTCCAGGAATAAAGGATTTATTTTTACATTGTACACATTTCATATTGCTCCAACCAAAATCAGTTCCCCTTGGTTTAAAAGAGCACAATATTGTGTGATCAGTGTGTATGACAAGAAAATTGGCGGTGTTTACAACGTGGTGGTGTAAATACACAAGCCTTACAATTCATTTTAATGATTTAATACTGCTGACTAGATTGAGTAAAACAGAACCCTGTGTAATATTTACATAAAGAGCTGAAGTTGTTGTGAAAATTTCCTTGACGTTTACAAAATATCAGGTGTAGAATAAGTACTACTCATTCAAGTACTACACTCAGGTGGCCAATCCATAACAGTACATTATATTTTACAAGTTGATTATAAAATTTAAATAATCTGACTCTGCAAAGTAGCTATAACTGATTAAACCTGTCAAATTAAAGGTAGTGGTGTGAAAAGTACATTTAACTCCAAACTGTAGTCGATGTATAAAGTAAAATATGTTTGAAATACTCAGGTAATGTACAAGACTTAGTATCAAAAAAGCACAGTACTTTGCAAAATACAAAATATCAACACAAAAATCAACAGCAGTAAAATACTTATCAACAGCGGTACAACATAACTTTTCTATTTTTAACACGTCCACATTTAGATTTCTGAAGCGTTCTATATAATCAAAATATAATACAATGCTAATAAAACAATGATATTCTCGTATTAATTTAGAAGGCATACTGGCATGGATTGAAGACATGCTCATCGTATACAGATTATTTCAGATTTAAAAGCTTTTTGTTAACCTTAAGAGTCAAGCCAGTTTAACATTATGGTTAGTGTTAATCAATTATAGAACACATCTACTACATGTTGTGTGAACAAATTTGTAACTTAGTATAATGTATTCATTTCCTAAGTGACTTTGGCACTTGTCAGACTGCCATTGTAAAAAAGAACCTGTTCTTGAAGGAGCAAAATGTAATTTGAAGTGCAAGCGGAGCAAGTGTTTAAAATAGTTACTGCAGTACAAACTCAAAATACTGGAGAGAGTTGTGTCCCCCGCCTCCCCTTCCCCTGACTCGAAGTTTACTCAGGTTGCCAAACGGAAACTGCATCATCCATATTCTTGTTTTGCCAGACCCTCCTCCAAAACTTGCTGAACAATGTTGCCAGACTCTTGTCTCACAACAGTTGTTACTTCACAGCACAGCGTAAGAGTAGCGAACGTTAGATGCTGGCTCTAGTGACAGTCATAGAAACTTCTCACGCGGAGCTTTGTACCACACTGACAGACCCACTTTTTCGGCTTAGAATTACGGTACCGACCGCTAACAATAACACTACTTTGCTTTCCTCTCCACCCGATGGACAATCGCACTTCCTAGGCTAAGGATTATGGTAGGGATGCCCAATTCAGAAAATGTCACGATTCGATTCAATATGGATTTTTAGGCTCAAGATTTCATTTAAAATCCATCTTTATTTCAAAAAAAATTTTCATGTAACATGCCGTTTTTTTGGGGGGGTCGGGTAGAATCTATCTCCGTTGATCCCATTTGTTTGTTTAGCTACTGCTTACATGGCTGTACTAACGTTGCAGCTGTAGCGTACTGGGTTTACGTTTTTATAGTTATATCCCCACTAACACAGAATGTTTACGGAACGTTAGGGAACGTTAGTTTGTGGTTCTCTAAAGGTTAGTTCGAACCAAACCAAAAACTAACGTTTAGGGAACGTTCCCTCCGGGTTATAACGTTCCCTAAACGTTAAGAGAGGATTATCTAAAAACAGTGACTGATACCGTTTTTAGATAATGCATGCTTCTATTTACAATAAAAATAATATAGGAGTTGCAATTCAGCTACCTTTGTCTGATGTACATTCAGTAGTATTGTTATGAGTGCTTATTCTGCATAAGTGCAAAAATGTAGCATCTCACCCTCATGCTACTCTCTGTCTTGCCAATGGCAGCGTCCAAAGCTTGAATGTCCAGTGTTTTTACCCCTCTCATTGATAGTGATGTTCTTAAGACTGCATTTGGGTTGTCTCAAATCCTCTTGCACCTGTAATATACAGTTCTGTGATGTACATACTGTGCATAACTGGCCTAAAAAACTGTCAACAACCAACAACAGAATTTCTTTACCAGTTTATGAAAACATTTAGTTATTGTCTGCACTGTGGTCCTAAATTAGATATTTTGTTAATTTGAGATTACCGCAAAAACTAAAAACAGATGGATTACTAAGGTATTGTTCAATAAATTGACTAATGTTACCGTTAACATGGGTTAGTTAGCGTTAAGGTTATTAATGTTAAGGTAGCTATAACATAACTTACCTGAAATAAAACTGCTCCCAATTTATCTTCGTGTTTAAGTGTGTCAGACATTTTTTTAATAGTTTAATATATAGTAATAATAATAACAATAAATAACAATAATAATAAAATTAATGTGACTCAAACATGTGACATATCTTAAAGAAGACCTATAGCTAAAAATAACGGCTAGCTGATCACAAACATAGACAGTTAAAGAAAGATAACAACACACAGGCCCAAACACAAACAGGCATTAGTTTTCAAAAGGAGAAAATGCTGGCATTAGCACTGCTGTCAGAAAAGATATAGCCTATTTCAACTTAGCATGTTTTTTCTTAATGACGCGATGGGGTCATTTTTTGATTTATGACAGTCTTACACATTGGACGTAGCCTACCTTTAATGAGTTGCCTGTAAAACTAAAGGTTAAAAAAAGCTTAGCTTGACATTGAAGTTTGAATAGTTCTATCCTGAGAGTAACCTAAACTTTCTGCCATTTTGCTCCAATAGAATAGGCTACAGTATCCAAGAGTGGAGGCTAATGTTTTCTTAATCTTTACATTTCTGCTTCTTCTCCTAAAATAAACATAGACATTTGTGTATGTACCCTGAACTGCGCCCAGTAGTTGTAAGTAGCTACTTGTTTGGGTGTCTCTGGCACGGTTCTGGCAATGCTGGTACCAAATTATGCAGATTTCTGGAAGGAGGGGGCTGGAGGCAGGGCCAGCGGAATGCTACGTGTCTTGGAAGTCCCTTTTAAACTCCCCTCGTCTTCCTCGATTACCAAATTTTCGGAGTCCACAACTCGACTCCCTCATCCAGGCTGTGTGTGAAGCGGTCCCAGGCAACCCCGGTGTTCAGCAGTCCGTCGGCGGTGATTCACTCGTGCAATATGTCCGGAGTAAAAAAGCTTCGTACGGTAAGTAAATGTGGACATAACGGGGAGAAAAAAAGAAACGACTGGACATTCAAGCTGTCATCTGATTAGCCCTGAAATGTTTTTTTCAAAAGTTCAGCCAAGTGTTCGCAAGACAGCCAGCTTCCGAGATGTAGCTAAAACTCCTCCCGAGCAGTTAGGCTATGTGTCAAATTAGTACTTTAATACGCAGTAATAACACTCTGACCACCCTCTGTTCTCTTTGACGATCCTCCGATGCACAGAAAAAACTGTGAAAAGTAGCGTCAGTTGATCACGTTTTCCTTCCAAGTCTTACCGGCAACCCTGCATTTTTGCTTTAAAATTTTATTGACTGCAACGCCTTGTTCGCTTCTGAACCTCTGTAATTTAGGTGTGATGGTTAGAGACTTTCCTTGACTCTGAATAGGCCGGTTGTTTAAGGAACGTATCCATGTCAATTCGGCCCATTCATAACAGTGAGGGGGAGAAAGCTTTCTTTAACTGTCTATGGGAGAAAGAGGCCAATGTGAAACGGCAGTCTGATGCCCAGGAATGCTGCTAACTTGGGGGACATGTGGAGTCATGGGAATGATTACAAATATGTGATAGGTGAGAATAACGAGAAACGTGTATAATCTGTAATCCCAAAATGACATGCACAAACCTGTTTTGTGTATTTATCCATTTTGACAGCATGTGTCCAATAAGTGGTATTTTGTAGATAAACCCCTCAGTGTGCACCGTTACTACACCATATAAACTCAGATATCAGCCACTATTTTGACACCTGAAATGTCTGAGTCACTTTTGTTTCAAAGCCAATATTTGCTGCGTCTTAAAGCTTCTTAAATGCAAGTATTTGCTTACTTTCTCTTTCTACAATTGTGAATTGGATATCTTTGGGTTTATAGACCGTTTATTGGTCAGAATGAGCAATTTCGATATGTGAAGGTGGACATTTTTCACAATTGTCTTAATTGACAAAATAATTAATTGAGAAAATGACAGACCAATTGACAATAAAATAACAATCATTAGCTTTACCTGTGATCTTTGTTAAGTTACCAAAAGTGTAATTATTACTCTGATAAAACGCCCTCTATTTTCCCATTATTGTACGTATGCCTTCAGTTGTGAAATTTCAGACAACTTATAGTTTTATCTTTTGTAATTTCCTGAGAAAGAAGACGCAAACTGATGTGCTGGTGGAAGAATAGTGCTATTAGTCTACGGGTGTGGGTGTGTGTACATATATACACAAACTTGAGGCTATTTGTCCTTTTGGGAAGATGGACAGTTGATCATGTATGTTTATACAGCTTATAAACTCTGAGTAGGAGCTGAACATGTTTTACAGTCATGGCTGTATTAGAACATGTAAAAGGCCTTTGTCATGCAGATTGGCAGATGTAGACAGAACTGTTTGAAGAAAGTTTATACTGTAAGCCTTGGGGATAGTGATTAAGAAGAGGAAGAGAAGGAGGGGGAGGGGTGTGAGTATGCAAAATGTGCAGCAATGGGATGGATGTAAGGAAGAGGGGAAAGTGGGTCCAGAGGGCGAGCGTGTGGGCATGAGCACTGCCACATCATCGCTGGGCTGCAGGCAACACACTGGACATATTGTCCAGTCAGTTGTCTCCGTCCCTCCATGCCTCCCTCCTCTACCATTCCCCTCTAGAAGTCAACACAGCCCCATTTATCCACAGCCTGGTCCTCAAAGTCACAGCAAGTAAAACTAGTCATGCTATGCTGAACTGAGTGCTAATCACCATGTAAGTGCCACGTCATGTTAGTTTGCATGATATGACAAATCTTGTTAAGTCAAACGGAGTATCGCCTACATCTTTACATTTTAGACATTAGCAGCCTCTTTGTTTCTTGTGTTAAAACAGCTATTTTGTATATATATGTTTCTGTATTTGTTGTATATTTCATATTAATGTTTGACATGTTTATTAATGTATGCACCAACCACCAAGGCAAATTCCTTGTACTGTGTTACTTACTTGGCAATAAATCCTTTTATAATTCTGATACAGATTTTATTACTTAGATAAGGGAAGATGGCTTACTACAACCAGTCTAGTCCTCTTTGCATACTATTTTTTTTCCACATCAAGCGATTGTAAGTAACTCTCCCAGAAACACTTTAGTTTGCCTCTGTCTGAGCATGTGTTCTTCTATTTCAGGATCTCAACAGGTCAACCAATGTGGTGTTCCAGGCCCACCATGTCAGCCGTAGCAAGAGAGGGCAGGTAGTGGGCACCAGGGGAGGCTTCAGAGGCTGTACCATCTGGCTCACCGGTGAGTCCTTACAGTCTTATATGATATCTGTCTAAGGGTCATGAGGTGGTTTCGTTCTCCGCTACATAAGAGTGAATCTGATATCAACTGTTTTGAAAACAGTGCTGTCATGCATGTATGTCTTGTCCTATCACATTTTCGGTCCAGGTTTATCAGGTGCCGGGAAGACTACCATCAGTTTTGCCCTAGAGGAGTTCCTCGTGTCCCATGCTATTCCTTGCTACTCGCTAGACGGAGACAACATTCGGCACGGCCTGAACAAGAATCTGGGCTTCTCTGCGGTAGACCGCGAGGAGAACATCCGTCGTATTGCGGAGGTTGCCAAATTGTTTGCAGACGCTGGGCTGGTGTGCGTCACCAGTTTCATCTCTCCTTTCGGCAAGGTCAGAAAACATTCACAGTTAAAGGTACATGCTGATGCATATAGCTGAAAACATCTAATACAGTGTTTGATAAAAATATTGTTATATCCAAAATCAAATATACCAGCAGTGTGGAATACACATCAAACCTTTAAACTGTATTCAAATGAAATAAATGCTCTATTTTCTTCTGCAGGATCGTGATGAGGCGAGGAAGATCCATGCAAGTGCTGGGCTACCATTTTTCGAGGTGTTCATCCACGCTTCTCTTGAGGTGTGCGAGAGCAGAGATGTAAAAGGACTTTATAAGAAGGCCCGCGCTGGAGAGATCAAAGGTCTGTGGGACATTGCTTATCTCTGCAAACGTTCTCCCATGTCTTTAATGCTGCCTCTCTCTGGGTGATGCAAATAATACCAAGCCCTCAACACTTACCTCATTCAAGTTAAAATGAATTATCAATGCTAATGGGGTTTTCAATGGCATTTCATTGTATGGTTTCACATTTGTTGCCAGGTTTCACTGGGATTGACTCAGAATATGAGTGTCCAGAGGCGCCGGACCTTGTGTTGAAAACTGGAGAGCTCTCAGTCAACGAGTGCCTCCAGCAGGTGTTGGAGCTGCTCAAAGAGCAGGTGGGTGTAACATGACCGACTGTACTATACATATCGGATCTCACACAAGCCTTTATCAGGCCATACATTTCTGTATGGTGTATGATAGACATGTTTTCTGTGTACAAGACAAAGTTGTGTGTTATTTCTTAAACCACACCAATTTTAACTGGTGTGATTAGAAGGCTACCATGTGACTGGTATGAATGTCAAATGTTCTCCCAGTACACGGAATACGTTATCCTTTTTTAAACAAGGAGCTTATGTCATAAAGCAGGTTGAATTTAGTCAGGGATGGGCTGGCTTTCTCAAATCAAACAAAGATTTAAATACCAAACTTGAAGAGGATTTATTGTTGTTTGTCTGTCCTGGATTTTTCAGTCCAGCTATTATGATGATCACATGAAAGATGAGGGCGTTGTAACATCTAACCAGAGGCAGTGAACATCACGGTGACCATTAGACGGTGTTTGGTTGCTCAGAGCAGTTGACGCTATTGATCACAAAGGGAATAGTAGGTCACTGAAGGAAGAAAAAACAATTTTTCTGCTGATAGAAATACAGCCTATGCACACAATTTATCATATAACATACATAGAATTTCAAAATAATAAGTACTTAGGTCTAAAAAAAAGTGATGTAGAATATAGTGGGGCAGTTATGCATGACGATAATGACAACGAAGTAACACATTTGACACAGATGTAGATTTACATGTTGAAAAGATATAGTTATC
The DNA here is from genome assembly GCF_013103735.1 of Etheostoma cragini. Taxonomy (NCBI): domain Eukaryota; kingdom Metazoa; phylum Chordata; class Actinopteri; order Perciformes; family Percidae; genus Etheostoma; species Etheostoma cragini. Next base: position 9,400,479 of record NC_048423.1, on the reverse strand, counting down.
GGGGCAATGCAAATTTGGCATGGGCAGCCTTTATAGGATGCCTGAATGTTTCAGAAAAACGATTTTAAGAATTTTATTTATGACATCTTCATGTTTTTGGGGGTGTTTTTTGAGAAAAAGGAGCATGGTCACTTTAGGGTAAAATATCACCTCCTTGCTGTCGTGCTGAAATGACACACCAAAACATTTAAAGAACAGCAAGGTCTTAAGCTTTCCAGTGGTGCGTTTTCCTTTTCATTAGCAATCCATTTGACGGAGATATTGCTGGATAAAGTCAAGGGTCACTGGTAAACTTTAATCACAGTTCGAGCAATACTTAAGTTTGGTAAAACTTTGAGTGTTTTGCTATCTAGGCATTATATCTATTCCCAACTAAAGATGAAATGATCTTTTGTTTACAATTATTAGTAAAAAAAAATGTTCTTACCAAAAAGGGAAATTAAGTTATATGCAAGCCACCCTGCCAGGATTTGCCCTTGCTGCCTTCATGCAGCCTTGAAGAGGGTGATAGTAGGATGTTACTCCACGTTTCACATGTTGCATTTTATGGCCATCAGACAATATTGATTTGTACTGTAGATTCAGATGTTGTTAGGCTAGCTGTTTCAGTGGTGCAAAGTCTTAAAGGTGCTCTAGGCTATCTCACACGTGTTTTAGGCTAGAACAATTGTTGTCAAGTATAGCAAACATCTCCTCACTACCGACAAGCTGACTGTCACCAGAACACACTGTAAAATCCCAGTCTCTTTAGATAGCCCAGGGTCTACAAACGGTAACAAAAACAAAACCTTCCCAACTGCTCCACAAAGCATACATAGTGTTCCAGCTTTCCAGCCAGTAACTGACAACAAGGATTTGGGAATAGGGGGTTGGGGGGATTAGTGTGCAGAAGCACAGGGGAAAGCTAGTCTTGTTCTGTTTGAAAATACTTCTAACATCAAGAAGAAGTAACGTCTCCCAACATCGCTTAGTGCACCTTTATAGAAGGAACTGGACCTTTGCTTGCATTCGGAAAATGCAAACATTTCAGAAACCCTTCCAACACATAATACTCCAAAGGTCCTTTGATCTGTAAAGGCATGTGCTCTCCAAATGTCTCATGCTAGCACTGCGTGTGACAAAGTGTCCAGGTTTGTTGGTGATGAAAAAAAAATACAAGGTTCTGCCACTGCAGAGGCCTTATTGACTTTAAGTCTTGCATTTCCAGACCTACTTCCACAACGCTGCTGAGGAAGGTCTGAGTAGTCCACACGGCATTCCTGGATAGGAGAAAAAGGTGATTTGGTTTATTGGCATTTATTTAACCAATCACAATGATCTTGGGCAGATCAAAGCACAGGACAAGGTCTGGTGCCTCTGAAAAGTAGGGAAGGAATCCTTTTAGTGGAACATATGCACGTCAACAAAATTGCAACAATATTGCTATTAACTGTGCGATGAGAATTTGATACAAAAAAAGATGCATATAATTTGATTGTCCATTCGGGCTCAGTGGATGTTTCCCAAATCAACCAGTGCTTAGAATCCTAACACAAAGAAAGCATACGGTGCGAGACAACTGGCGGTAGTACAGGCACTGATGTCCACATTTCCCAAAATAAACCTTTTGCAAGAATAAACATTGTAGGGCAAATTTTAGCAACCAGCTCTATTGTGGAGCAATATCAGGAGGGCAACATACCAGGCAGGCTATGTGTGTCAAAAAACACTACTTCCATTATCTGCTTTACCTTCGCCATTAGCTGGGGTTAGGGTTAAGACAGATGAGGGTCTGTATAAACCTCACTGGACCACCCTAGCGGAGGCATCAAAAGCTTGCTATGAGCTTGAAGCATGCAATTGCATCGAGGCTTGTTTCAACTCTGCAAGTGCAAAGTAGTGTCGCTTGCACAGCTCTGTGTCTGTGTGAAGGGAACTGTGAAAAAGTGTAAACTGAGTGTGGCATTTTTTTATTTCTTTATTGGATTAGTATAAAACTTTGCCCCCAGCAACCCGCGCGTAACCTGGCCAACCTATTCTATATAATAGATGGCAGTTTCCCAATAAGAAAAAGGAATACCAGCCAAAAGAAAACCTTCTGCATAGAATCTTTACTTAATGAAATTTTGCTAAGAAGAAGATACTCTTCAGTTAATGACATTGATAGAAATAAACTTTACTTTAAAAAAACAAGAAATAAATGCCATTCACTTTTTTCTGCTTGGAGTATAGACCTAGGTCATTTCAAAATGTAACATAAGGGAGCATCTTACATGTAAAAACAAAAGTGAAACAAATTGCTTTTGGGTTCAACGCCACAACCTGTGCAGGTGACCCTGAATACCATAAGGACAAAGAGGGAAAAAAACATGTATAATCAGATGTCTTCTGACATCTGATCTTATCAGTGTAAACACACCATTGGCAACCATCAAGACAATCAGTTTCTTGAAACATTCAGGCCTATTTGGTGGACACTTCAAAAATGTCTTCCATTGCCCTCAGGGGTCAAATTTGAAGCAACTTGATATTTATATATTTTCATTACGAGTGTCTTTCACAGATAAGAATAAATAAAAAGATGGTATTCTCTTGTACTCTGAGAGTACTGTGTCATTTTGACTCAAGGATCATTTATAAACATGCAAAAGAATAAGTGTTAACACATCACTGTCATCACATGTTTGTTAACAAAAGTCAAACTGGAAAGACAAATGTAACCCTGACAACAAAATACTGTTTTTGGGAACAAAACCAATAAAGACCTTCATAGAAACAAAAAGTACCATTTCTTCTGCTGCCAAGGCTCAAGCTGTGCTGGACGAAAAGTTACTGAGAAAGTTAATGAGTAGCCTACATGCTCGCTGCCCTGTCACTGAGGCAGAGGTGACTTACTTTTAAATAAAACAATGTTCTGTCAACAGGACCAGTTTGTAAAAATAAGTTAAAGTGAACTCTCGTAGACAGAAATGTAGTGTGATATTCAGATCCCTCTCAGGAATCATGTCCTGCTCTGTCATGGATACACCAATAATATATATTAAAATATATTTGCAACTGGCTATTGAGAGATTCAAGCTATAAAAAGTGTCACAGCATGTTATTATGAAGTGCATACAGAATCTGCCTATTTCACTGGACAAACCAAGCTGTGTTTGGTTCACTACCTGAACAGTTCTGACAAGCAGCCAGCTGCTGGTTCATTTCTTGCTTTTACTACTGACTAATTTACTTTAAAAAAAAGGTGAATGCAGAAAGATACATGGTAAGATCGAAAACCAACAGGACTGTGGAGGACAACAAACTAATTTATATTAGATATAACGCATCAAGTTTTAGAAATATAATTATATATAACAAAATATAATTGGACAATTTATTATTTTCTTCATTCTGATTCTAATCTCAACATTGTAAAAAGTATTCCTTTGTAGCATAAAGATTTAAGAATGTATAATGCACATTTGGGTTGTTTAGACCAAAAATAAACTCATGTTCACTAAGAAAGTTTAAAGGACAAATGTAGAAAATATAGCCAAAATATTTACAACTTGAAGGGAACTCAGAGAAAGCAGACCTCCGCCAAGGCCAATAGTCCAGCCTTCTATCACATGCAAATCTGTAACCACAGCCATCTGGATATATATTTCCCAAACTATTAGAACCAGAAGTCAGGATGCTTTTAAACGTATTGCATAATGCAAAAATTAAGGGTGACGATGTGTAACAAAAATACTACACTGAACATATAATGTGATAATCAACAACACCTCACCACATGAACGTCACTGCTGAATGTCTGTCATCCCAGGTCACAGCTGCAAACAACAGAGACGGCCAAAATACACACAGCCAACTACAAAGTTTTAGCCAAACCTAGTGGAAAACTTAAACCGCGCCACTGCTTACTAATGTCTGTGAAAAAGAAATGTCGTTATCCGCCCTGAATGGGTTCTTCCTTGGCCAAAAACTACTGGTCAAAGTGAAAGTAACTTGATAGAAGGGTGGTGTTATGCTCCACCCTCTATCTCTTCTATCAAGTTACATTCAATTTGGCCAGTAGTCTTTTCCATAATCTTGCTGACAGACAAACAATCAAGACAACAAACACCAAGTCCAAACTTCCTTGGCGGAGGTAACTATAACTGTAAAAAATGATTTGTTTAATTGTTGATGTATTGTATGTGGTGGAATATGCTGCTCTTTGTGTCATTTAAATGTACCCTGGGGATGAGTAAAGGGATTTGAGTTGAATTGAATTGAGTACTAAATGCATTAAGCAATTGGAAAAAGATGTTCTCTGATTCCAGCGTCTCAAATGTAAAGATTTGTTGCGTTTCTTTGTCATATATAGTTAATGAAATATTCTTGGGTTTCTGTTGGTTCACTGCTTGTTGGACAAAACAAGCAATCTGAAGATCTCACTTTGGGTTCAGGGAGAATTATGAGGGCCATTTTGCACTTTTTAACCATTTTATACTATAGAAAATAATTGGTTTATTATTAGGAAGGCCCACATGACCACCCTTATCCAACTATATACTTTTCTCCTTGTTTATAGAACATTGTACCGGGCGAGATTATGGAGGAGGTGAATGAACTCTTTGTTATGGAGAACAAGGTGAATCTTGTTGTGGCTGACGCAAACACACTTCCCACCATCAGCATCACCAAGGTAACCCACCGCTCAAGTATACAGGCTACTTTTTTTGTCACACAGCAAATGGACAAGGGGGTCAATACTGGACTTGGCAGAGAGCTGCTTATGATTAACTCATAAACATCCCCCACTGTTTGGACCCGTAATGCTCTGTTACTTTCTTTATTTGTGTGTTTAAAATAAAAAAGGAATATAGAAATATAAAAAATAAAACCTCCAGCTTCAGTCAATTATTCATCCTTGGTTGTATATGCAACATGTTTTCTCAGACCATCTTGGAATGGTTTAGTGAGGAAGTTAATATATTGATCATAAATAATCCAACAGCAGTGTTGTCTCATTCAAACGCAGCCCAGTAAGGCTCTCATGCAGTGATAAGTGAAACTCTATTATTCAGCACTGTTACGTCCACAATTCATTGATTTTTACATTCATAGTGTAATTACATACTTTTTGGTGAAAGTATTGATATTTACAATACACTACACACAATACACTACCATCAATGTAGTTAAATCCACAAGTTAAATGTCTCCCACGCTGTTTATAATGAGTAATTATTCTTTGTGCACAGTTGGATCTACAGTGGGTGCAGGTCTTATCGGAAGGCTGGGCTAGCCCTCTGAAGGGCTTCATGAGAGAGAGAGAGTTCCTCCAGGTCCTACACTTTGGCAACCTGCTTGATGGTAAGAGACGGTTACTTAATCATTTACTCTTCTTATAACCTGCCAGGACACGTACAGCAGTGTAGCCTTAACCCAGCCGCTCGTTCCCTTTCAAACTGATAACCTATGTAATAACATTTCTGAAATTTTATTTATTTTGGTTTACCGGTATACATCACTGTATCCTCCTTTGTCTCAGGCGGGACCATCAACTTGTCTGTGCCCATTGTCCTGCCTGTTAGCACCGAGACCAAGCAGGAACTAGACGGCTGTGCTGCTATAGCTCTGGAGTACCAGGGTTCACGTGTGGCTATTCTCAGGAACCCAGAGTTCTACCAACACCGCAAGGAGGAACGCTGTGCCAGACAGTGGGGCACCACTTGTGCACAGCACCCTTACATTAAGGTGATAAGGCATTCATCAAATGTCTTCAACACACACAGTTATAATTTCAATGTCCGCAACATGCTTGCACTGCAGACAGTAAGATACTGGTACCTACTGTACATGTTTATTAACTTCCGCTGTGTCAGTATGGAGCTTTGTGATTTTGTGGCAAACAAAACATAAATCCTCAGCCTCAGAATAAACTTAGTTCAATGAAAATAATTTTACATGAATATTAATCCTTCAGGTAAATATTCAAGTCCACAAAAAATAATTCTCTGTTCATCACCTTGTGCAGATGGTTATGGAGGGAGGCGATTGGCTGGTAGGTGGTGACCTGGAGGTCCTTGAGCGAATCAAATGGAACGATGGACTGGACCAGTACCGCCTTACTCCACAGGAGCTGAAGCAGAAGTTCAAAGACATGGAAGCAGGTTAGAAAGACAAAATTACTTAATCACAGGACAACTGACTGGTAGAACTCGGTGTGTCAATAGACAATAAAAGCTATCTAATCTAATCTATATTGGGACCCATTTTATAATCTATTTCTATAAATTAACTTCTTGGGGAGGATCAAATCCAGCAAAGGTGCACCTTTATGCAGATGATCGCATTAATTATACTGTGGCACCATCTTTAAAAGTGGCAATGGCTTCCTTAACAACTGCTTTCAATTTACTGCAGATCTTACTGTTACGTTTAAATCTGGTGCAAGTTTCCATACACATCTTTATGAAATGGTTCTGTGGACTTTACTGTGTTTAAGGAGAAGACCCCACATGTTAATTTTTATCGCAAAAGCTTTACCAGGAAAATATTAGCAGTACATATCCAGTTTACTGACTTTTTACTCCAGTAGTAGCAACCCTAGATCATCAGAGAAACTGCACCTCATGGTCTTGACCATCCAAACAGAACTAAGTAAATCTGCATTTTCGTTTCTCACCTCACAAGCTTGGAATGAGCTGCAAAGACTTAACTTGGAATCTTTACCCCTTCTTGACATCTTTTTTTTTTTTTTTTACATATCAAAAGAGGGTGAAGAGTGGCCAGTTAGCTCAGTTGGTGGAGCAGGCACACATATATAGAGGTGTATTCCTCATGCAGAGGGCCAAGGGTTTGAGTCCGACCTGTGACGGGTTCCTGCTTGTCTTTCCCTTCTCTCTCCCCTTTCATATCTGAACTGTCCTGTCTATTAAAGGTGAAAATGCCCAAGAAAATAACCAGAATGTTTGCAGAACAATTGTTTTTAACAGGTGCAAGTATTTGCCCTGATTGTTGAGCCTCTGATTTCCATGTTTTGTGTCTGTTGGAATGTGTTAGTATGATCTTGGTTTCTGTGATGTTATCTGTCCCTGTCTGTACTTCAGTTTATATAAAACATGTTTTGTTTTGCTGTTGATCTTGACCTGACTCCATGGCAAAAGAGCCATTGTAGCTCACTGGGACCTTTCTGGTTAAATAAAGGATAAATAAAAAAATAAAAACAATAACAATTAGGGAACACACACAAAGGCATGCCATGTGTTTTAAGTAGCTACTTAACACAATTCCATCAATAAAATTACAATTGCACCCAGTGAAAAAATGAAAAACATTTAAACATGAAAGCAATGTATTTAGCAGTTCAACATTTGTCTTTCAGACACACTTGACAAGGGACCAGATGAAAAAGTAAAATGGTAAATGAATAGCTGCATGGTGATGTTTGTGATCTGTGGAGACATATTGTATCTTTTTTAAAAACACTATGAAATATGATCACCTGTTTTTACTCTCACCCGCTCACTTGTGTGACTGCTGAGTTCAACATTGTGCCATTTATTTATCTGTACCACAATACAGTGTGCATTTTCTTAGTTTTGTTTCTGTAATTTTTGCTGCTCTGTGGTCCCATCCTGAGTTTTTTTCTATTGGCAAAAGCATGTTTTTCATGTGAACATAACAAAATAGGCTGAAAATAGTCTGTTTTCTTAATGCTATCAAACCCCATGAAATGACCAAAACCAGCGATCTGTCTGTCTCTAATTATTTTGTCTATGGCTTTCACGCCCAAGTTTCTTAATTCCACGAACCATGTTTTTAAACGGGTCAGAAATATATACATTTTCTTTTTTTAAGCATTTTCTTAAATATCTTGGGACTGTAGTTTTTAACTAAAATTCCTCAAACAAAAGGATGTAGTGCATTTGTTGGGGGAAATATTGTGCTGCAGATTTTGAGTGAGTCTTTAGGCAATATTCTTTGTCTAAAAATAAAAAAACACTGCTCATGTCTACTCACATGAATGAATTTGTAATATTTTCTGGACAACAATGGAGCTCTATGACATAGAAGAGTGTGGTATGATAGATTTCGCTGCACAGAAAATATTTGCTAGTAAAATCAATTCATTGTTGATTTTGGTCTTTCATGGAATCCAACTTATCCTTTCACACAAATAATAAGCAATTTTAATCGCCAATTTGTGAAACAAAGTCCTGAGTTATGTAAAAGGTAGTATGAGCATGTCTGCTGTGACAGCTATTAAAATGGACAATATTCTTTACATATTTTGGACTGTACAGGGCAGCTGTTGAGCTTCTGTTGTTGCTTCTTCTGATCGGTTTAGTCCAAAATATGTAACTAATATTGTACTGCTCTACTGCTACTATTATACTGTGACACTGCTGCTGTTACTACAAATACTATGATGTAAACTTTTTTTTTGTGGTCATCCATGTTGTCTTCCTTAGATGCTGTATTCGCATTCCAGCTGCGTAACCCGGTCCACAATGGTCACGCCCTGCTGATGCAGGACACAAAGCGCCGTCTACTGAAGCGAGGCTACAAGAATCCGGTCCTCCTACTCCACCCACTGGGCGGCTGGACCAAAGATGACGATGTGCCTCTGGACTGGCGGATGAAGCAGCATGCTGCTGTCCTGGAGGAGGGCATCCTGGACCCAGCCAGCACCATTGTTGCCATCTTCCCCTCACCTATGATGTACGCCGGACCCACAGAGGTGAGAAGTAGTGGTGGCTCATTGTTTAGTCAGAGATTACGATCAGTCTGGCTTTGTACTCTTCAACCATTTACCCAAGATAACTATGTGTGATTGAATATTAACCTATGTTATCAGGTTCAATGGCACTGTAGAGCCAGAATGGTCGCCGGAGCAAACTTCTACATTGTTGGCAGGGACCCTGCTGGCATTCCTCACCCGGAGACTAAGCAGGACCTGTATGAACCCACCCACGGAGGCAAGGTCCTCACCATGGCCCCGGGGCTCACCTCTGTGGAGATCATCCCTTTCAGGGTCGCTGCCTACAACAAGACAAAGAAGGCTATGGACTTTTTTGACCCACAGCGGTAAGTTAAGAATAAAGAAGGAATATTTATTTAATCTAAAACCTGGACTCTACATTGGTGTCCTGTTGTGAACCCAGTTGCAAGAAAACTGGAGCAAATGCAAAGGACAAAGTGCAGTAAATCGCTAGTGCACAAAACATTTTTCAGACTTGAATTGAAATTCTAATACAGCATTACTTTACATCCTCCTGCACACATTTGTAGGCCCAAATCCTTTAAGCCAAAACACGAAAGATGTATAGGCCCAAATTCTTCACGTCAAAACATGAATTTCATGGTAATGGTAACCACCTGTGACCCCACATGATACCTTGTTGGCACTACAAGCAGATTTAATATAAATCTCAAGACAACTCCCTCCTTTTGGTATTTCTGTGCAGATATATGTTATATCATGACTATGGCCTAAACATATGAATTGTTGATAACCTGTCCTGCCCACTCTCTCCATACTTCCTCTTTTCTCACTTTCTCAGACATGCTGAGTTTGAGTTCATCTCTGGAACCAAGATGAGAAGCTTGGCTCGAAGTGGAGACAACCCTCCAGACGGTTTCATGGCCCCCAAGGCCTGGAAGGTGTTGGTCGAGTACTACACCTCTCTGCAGAAAGATTCATAAGGCGTGTCAAATATAACACCCACCTCTCCAGGAGTAATTTAAATAGATTATTGTTTTATCTTATACAAAAATACTCATTTACAGTAGATTGCTTTGAATTATGAGTCATTCTGGTATAGGTGGGTGTTTTGTCCAAGTCTTCACCAAATCGTAAAGAGTTGTCTTAAGCAATTAAAGCATTACATTTTGACATTCCTATAAAACTGTGATTTATAAATATATTGTGTGTTTATATGCATATTAACTTAAACTATGTATTTAAAGGTAACTTGAGATTCTTTTATTTTTATTTTATTCAGGAGCACATCCCAAGACATTAAATCATTTTTAATATTTGCATGTACTATCTGAGGGATGCAAAAAAAAGCATTTTATGGCAATAATATCACTGTCTGTCGAGTTATTTGTAAGACTTGATTGAAAGTTCCTTGCAGTTGTAAAACTACCTTCAGTGCCTCTTTGGTTTACATGTATGAATGTTAATTAGTTCATCGTGTCAACATTTCATATTATTGTAAAATACAACATAGATTTTTTTTATAACGTGAAACTGCCTTTCTGTCATATGTCAACATTATAAAACAGAAATTGTTTAAATCTCTTGCTGGCGTATGCCTGAATTGTCTCTGAGATTTGTGTGATTTTATAAAGTGGGCATGTGCATAATAAAGACCTCCAGTTTTAGGAAGACAAATGCAGTAATTAAGTTTTTTATTATGATGAGTACTGGTATATTGTGTACTGTAAACATGTTTTTTTTCCAGTGAAACCTCTGGACTTTTATTAACTTTTGTGTGTACAAGGTGCATACTTATCAATTGAAGGTTAAAGTTGACCAGGCAGTGTGGCATTCTGTGACTCAATATATATACGGTCTATGCTGCAAAGCCTATACAGTGCTGCCATCTGCTGGCAAGAAGTTGTAGAGGAAAACACTTGAATACTAAACAAGAAACTACTGTAAATGTATGTAAAAGGACACAGTCATTGTGGGTGTCTCTGACCGGAGGTAGGCTTGTAATAGCACTCATCATGACAACGTCTCTTACTGACACCAGACCTAAGTCTACTGGTAGTTATGTCCATATTGATAGCCTCCGGAAAAAAAAAACTCTGTCTTTCTGTTAAATGAAGGGTGAACTTTGGTAAGTAGCTGTCAACAGTGGATATGTTCTTTAATATGGTTTAATAACCTATATTTGTTTACAATGTATAAACTGGGGTTGGTTCTGGATTTCCTTCGCCAGACAACTCTTTTATAAGAGAGGAGATCTGAGATGCTTTCAAATTATACTTGGGATGGATGATGGGACTTGATAAACTGATTCATTTTGCCAGTCATTAAGCTGTAGGGTTTACAATGCTACGAGATAAGTGTTCTTCTATGAGGAGAAACAGTCTCCACTATAGCAGATTCCACATTAGCCTCACATGGGTTTAGATCATTTAATCTGCGATGTTCCAGGTAACCCCATTTGAATCTGCTGAACTGCACCTTCAGTGCTTTATGAAAATCTCCAACTACTATAGGCCTACATGTCTCGCCACTGGGAAATGAACAGGACGCTCTACTAATAAACTAATGTTTCTGGATTTAGGCTAACTGCATTTTAAGATCACATGAATGTGATGATGTTACACTTCCACTCAGGTGTTCAGTACTGGCATGAAGGTTAATGTCAAAGGCAAACGGCAATTGGAACCAGTGTTTTTTTGGCACTTAAAAAAATCAATTAGCCTAACGTATAATCAAAATGTTTCATTTTCTGTGGATTGACTAATTGATTATTTGACTAATTGGTTCAGATCTAATCCAAACCCTGCAGAGCCCTAACCTGGAATTTATTTCAGATAATTGTTTTGGATGCATCCAACTGAATGTGTACGTCAGTGACAACAAAATAAACTACATTTCAGTCTGGTCCATCCATGTAATTAGGCTAAGAACGTTGTTATTATTTAGGATTGATTTAAGGATATTGTTTAAAAAAAAACAATGATGGTACTGCAAAATATATTTATTTCAATTGTAAACATACGGTAATATGTATGTCTTACAGACTGATATGTTACAAAAATATTTTGTAAAATGACAGTTTAAACCGCGAAAAGTGACATTAGGTTGGAAACTTCCCTAATTACAGCCACACGTGATCACTTTGACAGAAGGGAGCGTCGCATGCGGACTCACTTTATCCTTCCGCCAGAAGCACGAAATAACTCGGTTGTAGCGCTTTTTATGATTAAAACGATTACATGTACAAGTAGTTGTTCATCGGAATCTAATATGTATTGTTGAAACAGTATGAGTTAATGCTGCATTTGCCGGTTTAAATTAATCTGGGGACCTATATAGTGAAGGCGGTGGGATATTTGTTCTAAAATCCCAGCCTGCTCTACCTTCTTTTTTTCCTTCGGTGGAGGCCATGATGGGAGCCTGAGAGTTCAGCTGGAGCGAGAGGAACGAGAAAGAAGATGATTCCCCGGGACGGAACTGTCAAACCAATCTGTGCAGATTTCTGATCTTTGTATAGTCTATATACATTCAAGGTGGAGCCTGTCACTTTTTTCAGATGTGTTCTTGGCAATCAGTCGATGACAATGTTGAATCGTTAGGAGGCTTTTGGATCGAAAAAGGAGCTAGCATAGCTGCGCTAGCTAACTCGTTAGCTAGCGAGCTAGCTACATCTGAGTGACTGGATACGAGTTTTGGGAACCGGTGAGTTCTCTATCCTCCCGCTGTCAATCGCGGCGTCTGCGATTGAGCCGTCGGCTTGGACCGTGTCTGGCATCTAAAGGACAACTGCATGTATTTAATTCGGGCTCGTTTGCAAGACGATTTGCAGGATTGGCAAAGTCGGGCCTGCACGGAGGAGCAGCGCAAGGCCCGTCTTTATGATCCAGAGGAAGCCTTTCTAATCCTAACGTCAGCCACCGCTAGCTCTGCTGGCTAGCACGTCTCTGCGAGGACCTGCAGAATTAGGAAAGCAGCCAGCGACGGGGAGCAGACCCACTGACTGCGACATACACGATAATACAGCAAATACTAGGAAAAAAAAAAACTGTACTCATCATTTAACCATTACGTTACCCCGTATAGACTCCTGTCACCTGCTAACGTTACAATGGCTGCGATTATAAAAGAAATGGTCAGCCGGAACAAAAGGAGATATCAAGAGGATGGGTTCGATCTGGACTTAACATGTATCCTTTCCTATGTCCCCTATTTTCACGGCATCCAGAACATTAACTAGTAATGAGTATTAGTTGCATTTGAGTAGTAGAACTGGAACCAGACATGTCAGAGGAGTAACGTGAGGTAGTTAGCTTACCTGCTAACCTAGCGAGCTGGCTAGTTGGTCACAGAGCGCAGCTTTGCTGTCACCCAGCATGTTTGAAAGATGGTGGATCTGTCAAACCAGCACGCATAAATGTCACTCCTATTATTGCTGGAAACCCCTGTTTCACTGGACATTAGTTAGTGTTTTGAAAGAACGACAGGGCATTTAACTGACATACCAGTCACACCAGCGGTAGACCTAGCTTGAGGTTGAGAAATTGTTAGTGGTATTGGGTCATTTAAAAAAAAAAAACACATCTTTTGTTTGTTGGTGTTTGAAGACAGCTAGATGGTGTTTAGTATTTATTTCAGAATGTCTTTCTACTAATGTTTTATGTTTAGAAATCTAGATAGACTATAGGGTAGGTTTCTGGTGTATGATGCAACTAGCTGAAAAGACTTAACATCCCCAATGTACACCTTGCCTCACCTGTGTGCTATATGGGTGAGTATGCATCGATGGATTTCAACAAATCTTTAGAAATCTAATTAACAAATTCCATTCCCTTTTTTACGGACAAGCAATCATTTACAGCTTTAAGAATGGCTGTTTGAGTCCCCTATGCAGGACTCCTTTCTCATCTATTACCACTGATAATAGTTGACCTGGTTCCCTAGTGCAGTACCAGTGGTACCGGATTTGGTATTTTTAGTTTTTTTGCTGGTGATAAACTAGATTAGCAGCTGATGTGGTTGACCATGAACAACCGAGTGCAAAATTATGTCTGACTAGGGCTGGGCAATATATCAATATCGTGATGAGACTAGATATTGTCTTTGATTTTGGATATTTGAATATTGTGATATGACATAAGTGTTGTCTTTTCTTTGTTTTAAAGGCTGCATTACAGTAAATTAGTCTGGTCTAGCTGTTCTATTATTTGCCTTTTCCCCACTTATTCATTATATTCACAGTACTGAAGAATAGGGTTAGGGGGGGAGCTTAGATCTAAGTGTGAAGATATCTTGTCAAAGCATTAGTTGTCAACACTACAATATTGCCGCAATATTGATATCCAGATATTTGGTCAAGAATATCGTGATAGCTGATTATTATATATATTTTTTTTCTTCTCCATATTGCCCAGCCCTATGTCTCTCAGTACTGAGAGAAGGTCATGGATATAGTTGGATGTATATTTGACTCTTTATCAGGATTTCAAAAATCCTTTTCGGCCTTTCGAGTCCTGAGTTTTTTATTTCTCGTTTCAGAGTTGAAACAAGTAGACGAATAATGGATGAGTCCATTTTGATGATTGGTTGCTGTTTTTTCATTGCAGATAGTCACTGCCTCCTTCTTCTCAGATGTGAAAATGTGGCAGTTTTCTTCGTCTTACATGATATTAAATTAAAAAATCTTTGTTTTGGACTGTTGGGTTATTGGCCAAAACAAGGCATCAGAAGATGCCAACTAGGGCTCTAGGAAATTGTAACGGCCATTTTTTCTTTAACTACTTTTTTGACCCTTTTTATAGACCTAATGATTAATCGGATGGGAATAGAGCAAATTAACAGATAATGAAAATGATTCTAAATTGCAGCCCTATCTGGATCCGTTCAGCATGTAATTGAAACAGGCCTTTATGGACATAATTTGCTCTGGTTATTATCAGTAATTGTTACATTAACTTTGTAACATTGTTCAATAGCGTTTTGTAGAAGAATGTATATGTGAAGCTGAGTGCTAGTTACCTTGACTCAATACTGCCACTATAGATAACCCATTGAACAGAAGTGTCAGCTGGGATGCGTGTTTGACTGCAGATGCAGTGTGTGTGCATCACAATATTTGATCAGATGTTTCTCACTTGGTTTTCTAATGTGGTAAAGCTTGTGGCATGACTTGTCTCCAGAGCTTTGTGCAGGTGTGAAGTGTACATGCCACTCAAAAGTTGCATCTTTCTTTGGCTTGATGTCTCTTCTTGTTCAGATGTGGGCCCTTTCTAAGCATCCCTTTTATCATTTTTGGCATGGTGTCTAAAAACAATATGGGCTCTCTGCAGTTATGTAATGCAGTATCACAGTTCGGGGAATTGCCCTTAAAATAGAGTTGCCAGTGATCTTGTATCAGCATTGCTGTGTGAGAGCTTTCTCCCTCTCTTACACTTCAACCCACCACCTCTCCTTTGCTCTTTTTCTTTACTACTCCCACTCTAATTCTCCCTGTGCTTGCCCCCTTTGCTCTCTCCTCCTTTCCTGTCCTCCCCACCCCCTCCTCACTCAGCGCTCGCCCGTTCCCACTCTCCCTTTTCCCCCCTCTCTCTTGCTCAGTTGTGGATTTGGCGTATGCATAGCGCTAAGGCTGGGATGGCTATAAAGAAAAGGCGTGCCTGAAATGGCAGATTTTCTTTCCTTTTTTTTCCCCCTCCTACTTGGAGCTTCCGTCGGGGGTCCCGTATGTGAGTTTCCTCCCAGCTGCAGAGACCAAGCCCCCCATGCCCTGGGCTGAGGCTCTCCTGGGAGCTCTGGAGCTTTAGAATAGACTTGCTGGGATCACTTTGCTAGCAGGTCCAAGTATTGGCATAGCCAATCAAACAGTATAGAAAGCTGTATTTGGCTCCTAATTAGGTCTTTGACCCATTAATGGACCGGATTATGGCACAGTATGTACAGATTGGCTTCTCTGTCCTGAGCTAAAGGGACGTAGCTTGGCTAAGCAAATAATACCATAGATTTGGTACTGGGCTTGTGGAATTCATGCATCAAGACGTGTGTTGAGAATACCTCAGCTGTAGAATGCTGCACTGGGGCACTCAATGACTTTCTTGTACAGGGGTTGAATATTTTCTTTTTTTTGTTTTCCAGCTAAAAACTTGTGTACATACTAGGGCTGCACAATTAATTGCAATTGGATCAAAATCGCAATGTAGACGAGTGCAATTTCCAAATCGCAGTGGGGCGCAAAATATGTGTGAGACCATTCTGAAATGTGGTGCTGTTCTTGTAGATGTATTGACCTACAAATCATATCCTACAGAATAAAGAAAAAAAAAATCTTTGATTGGTACAGATTTGCAAAAGTATTTTAGGAAAAAATGATACGAAAACGATCATTCCCTCCAACATTATGAATCATATCGCAATATCGTTCAAAATAATTGCAATTAGATATTTTCCTTATATCAAGCAGCCTTAATACATAAATATGTGTCTCCATGTTCTGAAGTCCAACATTTCTCTATACCGACAGGTCTGCTGATAGTCGAAGGCGACATCAAAAGGGTTGTTTTTGTGTGTGTTTGCATGTGCAGGTACTTGTATGTGTGCACATTAGCTAAACCAGATTTGTCAGATGTGTGTGTCAAATTGTTGGGAGCAATTTAAAAAGTGATTTAACTCTGGAAAACTAGGTCCGCACAAAATGAAACCAACACATATTAGAAATATTCAGCTTTTCTATTTTTTGACAACGTGGCACGGGAAGTGTAAGAAAAGGTTGCCCTTTAGTCAGTGGTTAAGCTGTGAAATCCCACAGCTCTGGCGACAGGAAGATTTCAGTTACAGGTGGGCATGGGAGTTATTCTTTTCTCTGCAACATGACACCCATGTGGGCCTTTAACCCTGTATGTATGTCACCGTATAATTGGCTACGGCATTTTCCATCGCTATCCCGCGCTGAAATATTGAAGCCCGTTTGATGTAGTGCAACTTTAAGGGCAGGTGTAGAACGAGCGAGGTGGTGCATACAGTAGTTAGACCTGTAGCGGCGTCAGGTGCATGTTGCTTGCTAAGTGTTGCTTCGCACTTGTCACCGTGTGTCATAGGAACACAACAGCTGAAGGATCTGCTGCATGTGTAATCTGCGAGTCTTAACACAAAGGGCTTTTGTTTGATGAACCCTTTTCTACCTGTGCGTCTTCGTGTTGCCCCCGTTCGATCTCGTAGATATTCAAATTGATTCCGGCTGAGCTTGAAAGAGAGAAAAGCCGAACAATTGCAATCATCCCAGTATAACTTTGGGCTCTAAAAATAAATGCAGGTCAGGGAGCGGAGACTCTCCCATCATGCAGGAGAGCTGTTACTCCATCCTCTCTGCCTGCTTGTTACTGTCAAGGCCATCTGTCACAACACACACACACACACACACACACACTCTGATCAGTGTCCCCTTCTATGCTCCCATCTATCCATAACTACAATGACACCGTCATGTCGACATTGGCTGAAACCTGTTTATACTCTGCTGCCTGCCTTTGCATTCTTGTCATTGAGCTCAAATGGCAAATTCTTACGCTTTGTAACTTCTTTTTTTAACTAAAGAAATGCATTTCATTTTCTAGTCTCGTTACATAGCTCTTGTAAACATAGGCAGACCTACTTATTCTTCCAGTTAAAGATGAGCCGCTGACCCCTTGGTTTGGCTGCTTTTTTTTGCCTACTTTTCTGATTTCCACAGTCATGCAGAATGTACGTTTCCTTGACCCCTGCGTAAACAGATATCTACCCGAACATCATCGCAATGGGCTTTCCAGCAGAGAGACTCGAAGGCGTGTACAGAAACAATATAGACGATGTAGTACGGTGAGTTGTTGTGTGATAATAGAAAAGGGAAATGTCCGAAAGAAGCATTTTTATTAGAGAGTATTTGTGGCTCTGGTACATAAATATATTATGTTCTCTCCTGCAAACAGGTTTTTGGATTCAAAGCATAAAAACCATTACAAAATCTACAACCTGTAAGTCTTCCACATTTTCTTTACACCTGAACTGCTTTGTTTGCTTAATAACTTCCTCTTTCTGTTTGCTAACTTGATTTTCTTCCCATTTCAGCTGCGCAGAAAGACACTATGATGCTGCCAAATTTAACTGCAGAGGTAGGCTCCTTTTAAATATTTGTGTGTGTGTTTTTGTGTGTGTGTTCGTGTTCCATAGATGCTTTTCCTCAGTCTGACCTAAGAGCCTGATGACACACAAGGTCGGAGGGGGGGGGGGGGAAATCCCACAAAATGTCTACCGTGTCTTCCTCCCTGTCTTGTCCTCTCTGACCTGCTCGATCTGTGTCCTCATTCCTTTTCTTCTCTGGTTACAACTTTGCGTCCCGTCACGCATCAGTTGCACAGTACCCCTTTGAAGACCACAACCCGCCTCAGCTGGAGCTAATTAAGCCGTTTTGTGAAGACCTGGACCAGTGGCTCAGCGAGAACGACAATCACGTGGCGGCCATCCACTGCAAGGCCGGGAAGGGCCGCACTGGAGTCATGATCTGCGCCTATCTCCTCCATCGCGGCAAATTCCTGGAGGCCCAAGAAGCGCTTGACTTTTACGGAGAAGTCAGGACAAGGGACAAGAAGGTGATGTGTCAATCTGAGACCAAATGTCTTAACACAGCTGCTGCTTCAGATCAATTGTTGCAAAAAGGGCTGAAACTCATGATTTTTTCATTTTTTTAGTCTGCATATTGTTTTTTGTCCAGTTATTTTTCCAAAATCTATATACGGTAATGTATGCTAATAACAATCTATGTAAAACAGAGACAAGCTGAAAATAATCCTTAGAAGTCCTTAGCTGGTCAAAGATAATGTTTGGCGTTTTTATTGCTTTCAAAGTGACTTGATCATCAAAGTCGTTGAGTCCTATTTTCTTTTGTTTATTTCAGCCCTAGTTGCAAACACTTGGAACACACACAGCAAAGAGACAACCATTTTGTACGTTCAGGATCTCTAAACATTGTCCATGTCGTTGCAGGGAGTAACGATCCCGAGCCAGCGCCGCTACGTCTACTACTACAGCTACCTACTGAAGAACCAGCTAGAGTACAAGCCGGTGGCTCTCCTCTTCCACAAAATGGTGTTCGAGACTCTCCCTATGTTCAGCGGGGGCACCTGCAGTGAGTCACGCTCATGTTCAACTTTAAATCCAAACTAGGGCGTAGGCATGCGTAGCGCTGTTGAAATGGAACGAGAGACTTGGATGTGCTGAGCACTGTAGGGCTCACCCACGCTGCAGTTCAGCACCATAGAACAGAGCGGGTCATCGACGGTAGAGTTGAGTCGTCCTGTGCCGGGCGTTTTGTAATCAAGTGCGGCTGAATTTGCTGTAGTATTTTTAGACCTTTTGACTCACAAGGGCAGCTTATTATTGATTAAGTTCTCTTGCTGCTACTTACAACGAGGCCAACTCATTCCCTGCCCACAAAAAATGATGTTTTCAATCAGATTACCTCTTTGTCATAACGACATTTTTTAAATGTTAGAATCATAAAATGTCTGATCTTTGACTTCTGCCACTCAAAAAAAAAAAAAAATTGATAAGAGTTTTCCGAGAAATTACAATTTGCACTGTTTAAACAGAGCGAAGCACAAGGGAAGTGAACACACACACACACACACACACACACACACAGAGGACAATACAAAGCCAGATGTGTTTGGTGTGTTTTCTTTACACATAGCCAGGAAGTAACTGAAAGTTATTTAAGGTATTGAATAGTTTGGGCAGTGATTTATTTATTTACTTTCAATTCAATTTTTTAGTTTTTTTTATACGTAAAAGTATTAATAAGTCACTGTAGTTGGTTTCAGTCGCTCAGTCATGAGCATTTTCATATTACTGCCTGTTTGCTTGGCTTGAGCGGTATGATTATTTCCTAAAAAGGTGTGTGCTCAAACACTGTCACTTGCCCCCCTGTGTTAAATGGCAGAGTGGCACAGACACAAAGCAGTTTGAATAGTAATATGCTTGATTGTAAAAGTGCACTGACACCAAAACTTTTATCATTTAACATTAGTACTGATTTTAGCTTTCTGTATCCTCTAAGTTATACCGTAATTAAACTTAAGTCTCCCAAATGGAGACGTTTATGAGACCTTTTGGGGAAATTTCTAAGCAGACAATGACCCCATTTCGGTTAAATACGTTTAATAGTTCTCTATTACGTTTTTCATTTCTCCAAATGTTTCCGAATCACACAATGTTGTGCCTTTCCATGTATCTAATTTGTCCATTATAAACTTGTGGCTTTTTCACCATTAACACCTGACTGTGCTGAATATTCCCTGACTGTATTTCCTCTAACGCTCCCTTTTGAAAAAGGCCCTATTCTGAGTTTGACGTCGTAATACGTGCGTGTTTATACACACACACACACAGGTTGGAGCTCACCATAGCTGTATAAAAAAGGAGAAGCGAGTTTGATAATTCTGTTACAAATACCCTTCACGTCACAGTTTTTTTTTTTTTTTTCAAATCACAAAAGACAACGCTGTTTTGTGGCTGTCAGCGACGTCAAGGACCCCCTTCCCTTTTGTGCATCTCACAATACACCCCGTCAAATGTTTTAAGATGCATAACTTCACTTTAAAGCCACGTACTATATGTTGTTTTTAAGAAAAGCTGTGTCGATGCTAATATCTGTACATATTTGTGTAGAGCTGTTTGTTGCCTGCTGTGCTGTCAAGCCCCTGACAGGCCAGCCAGGTCCTGTCAATGCTAATCTCCTTCTTTCTCTCTAAGGGGACAGTACCTTTAAAAACAGGAGCGAGCCGACCCCTCAGGGCTTCAAGAAAGGGAATTGGCATTGGGGTAAATGAGCCTTTCATCCATTATTATCTTTTCACTCATTTGCCTTTTTATACGGCCCCAGAGATCACCCAGGCACGGGCCTTCTAAGGTAGGCATGTTGCCTAGCAGGATACAGGACTAGTTTACAGGTATATGAAGTATCTCCAACACCACTCCCACCCAGCATAGAAGAATGTGAACCTTCTTTTTCCTATGTAACATGTTGCACTGGTCCAAGACCATGACTGTCTATCAGAATAGGGTCATATGCCTCTGATTCTGGGTCTTTTTGGGTGTTAATGTACTTTACTTTGGGTGTTTAATATATACTGTTTAGGACTTATTCAGAGGGGGAAAGGTGGTGGTGGTGTGCCGTTTCTTTTAGCCCTTTAGATTCACTCCTTGCTCACTCTTCTTGTGTTTTCTGTCTCTTCTCTTCACAAATCTCACGAAAGACACCGCCACCACCACTGCTGCCACCCTTCCCCCGTTGATGCAACGTTGACCTTTTTTTTTTTCTTTTTCTTTTTTTTGCAGATCCCCAGTTTGTGGTGTACCAGCTAAAAGTGAAGATTCACACGTCAAACCCCGCTCAGACGCGGCGCGAGGACAAGCACATGTTTTTCGAGTTCCCCCAGCCGCTGCCAGTTTGTGGAGACATCAAAGTGGAGTTCTTCCATAAACAGAATAAGATGATGAAGAAGGTTAGTTGTGTGTTCAGGGGCTTCCATTGTACCTTAATTTGACACATTTCTGTCGCTCATGAAGAGCTTATTGAGGCTGTTGATTTGTCATGGCGAACAATAAATAGGTATTCATCTAAGCAATTTCTCAATGAAATTGCTGCCATCAATTATGCTTTTTTTTTTTTTTTTAAAGGAAAAGACCATTCTGTTTATTTATTTATTTTCATTAACAATTCTCCTGAAAATACAACTAAAGTATAGTTATTTTTCATGCAAAAGCCTGATAAAGTGTTTTCCTCTCTGTTGTAGACTCTTTTAGTCAATGTTATTAGTTACAATGTTACTTCATTAGCAGGGCATTGTAGTTTATTTTGAGTAAATCTGTACTGCTTGCCATAAATACTCACTTAATGCAACAAATTTGTATTCATCGTTGAAAGTTGTCCCCAACAAATGCTTAATATGATCGTATTTTGGCAAAGTAAAAAAAATTAAAAATGGGCTCGACGCTGAGTGCCACAGATGGTTGGTAGCGAAGTTTGAAAGTAGTTAGAGACGGACTAACGTTGGTTTACATTTTTGATTGATTTGATTTGACAATAAGAAAAATACAGGATAAACCAGCTGTAGTTAAAAAAAAAACGTAACCCTTACCCTTTTCTGAATTCTCTATTTTGCCCAATTTCTCATTCCATCTTGTTAACTCTGCTTTTCAGGACAAAATGTTTCACTTCTGGGTGAACACCTTCTTCATCCCTGGACCAGAGGAGAGCGCCGACAAGATAGAGAACGGGGCGGTGAACAACGCAGACAGCCAGCAGGGGGTACCGGCACCGGGCCAGGGCCAGCCGCAGAGTGCCGAGTGCAGGGAAAGCGACCGGGACAGGGACTACCTCATCCTGACGCTCACTAAGAACGACTTGGACAAGGCCAACAAAGACAAAGCTAACCGCTACTTCTCGCCAAACTTCAAGGTAAGGATTTACTTTGGATATTTGTTGGATAAAAGGATTATTTATTATCTTTAAGTCTGTCAAATCAGTCATTAGTTTGAACAATGATTGCTGCTTTTGAAAGTAATGGAAGGAACAATGAAAAGATTTATTATCATTTTATTGCACGGACTGAAGTTAGTTTTTTTATTTGCCATTCCAGGTGAAGTTGTATTTTACGAAAACCGTGGAGGAGCCTTCGAATTCTGAGGCAAGCACTTCGACATCCGTCACCCCGGACGTTAGCGACAATGAGCCAGACCATTATCGATACTCTGACACCACTGACTCTGATCCGGAAAATGAACCTTTTGATGAAGAGCAGCACACGCAAATCACAAAAGTGTGAACTCTTTTTAAACAGGAAAAGAAGAAATTATACACCAGAAAAAAAGGAGAAAACTTGAATATAAACTCAAAAGAAGAACCTTTGTCCCTTCCCTCCCCCAGACGGCAATAGAATATCATCATGTCAAATGCCAATTTTAGGGAAAAAAAGATAAATATCCTGACCAATATATTGTTTTTTTTATTTTTATTTTTTTCGTTGGCAGGGCCATGTACCATGAGCGAGGTATTGACACTGTTGCCCCATGGGAAAAGGTGCTGTAGCTATAAAAATGTTTATATATATCTATATACATACATATATGTATATATGTATATATACATGCATATACACTTTTTTTGTGTCAAAGACAATGGAAAGAGTACCACAATCAGGAGATGGGAGTTGAAGTGTGGGAGAAGATAGAATGATATACTAGGACTATGCTGCTCCTTCTCCTGTCTAAACCAAGGCCAGTGCTGCAGTCACTTTGTTTCACTCCCTCTTTTCTCCCCCCCTTCTCCTTTCATCTTTTACTCTTTCTCTCTCTCCTCCACCCCACCCCGACTTCATCCTATCCTCCTTCCTATCCTCCTTTTACTGTGAATGCTTCTTGTGCTCTTTGCAGGCTGTCTCACGTGACTTTTGGTCTTTGTGCAGTGCAAACTGCATGCGGGCAGTGGGTTTGGGGTGGGCGGGGTTATGAAGAGGCTGTGATGATGTCTAAAGCATTGCCATTCCTGTTCCCACTGTGTATACGTTAAATTATGCAGAACAAGGCATCCCATGTAATTGTTAATGTTTTTTTTTTTATCCTAAGATAATAAAAATATAATACACAACAGCAGGGAGACAAGTGTTTGCAATAATGTCAACACTACATTTAAAGGACAATGGTGATTTGCATGTATTGGAATTGGCGTCCATCCCTAATAAATGTATGCAATGTTGTCTTTTCTTAAAGAAACCAGCTTTGAGATGTGTCGTCTGCGTGGGGTTCCCCAGTGCTTTGAGTCATGCTCAGAATATTACATCAGAGGGTTATGTAATGTTCTCCCTTTTGCTGTTCACAGTTAATCAAAAAGCGTGCAGAGTGCAAATGAATTTTGCGATATGCAGCATGGGCATCAAATGAATGCCAATGCAGTCTAACTTGACACCATTGCTGCCAACTGAAGTCATGATTTTAAGTGACAGCTCCCAGAACCCCGTAACTTGAGTGAGTTGCTGGAGGAAAATGTGAACTGCACTTGATGAGAAAAAATGCTGCAAGTCAGGTTTGTCGTTGCAACTGCTGGAGCTGTGTTAACAGTAACTTCCTGCTTTAAAGGTCAGCACTGCAAATAGCTGGTGGGACCTGATGTAGGGAAGTGATGGAAGGATTATTATTAAAAGTTCAATAGAGGGCAAAGAGCCCACTTCCAACATAAGTGACTCAACCAGGGAGCTGAGCATGTACAGTACAATAATGTTAATCAATGAGAAAAGGCGTTTGCATCCGTTTATCAAAGTTTAAATTCTTTGACACTGCTAATTAAAGTTAACACAACTGAGCTTTCACTTGTATGGAGAACTTTTTGTTGGGATATTTCTGACAAACAATATTTCCATTTCCTGAAATGATTCCAAAGTAAACCAACCTCTTTGTTACATTTTTGAGCCAAACGCAGCCTGACCTCATACCAAACTAGCAGTGTTGCATGCGCAGTGGTTGCTGCTGGGTAATCAAGGCGTTCTCCACATGAAATGAGCAGAGGAAGGAAAAGGCTACCAGCCCAGGAGGGAGGAGCGCGAGGCCTCGGGTAGATGGAGCCTGCTCTGCTAGCGGGCTTGTGCGACTCCCAAAACGAAAGTGTAACAGGATTAACTAGCATGTCACTGTGATAGCAGAGCAGAGAGTGGCCCAAAGTCTCTTGATAATAAAATAAAGTATGAATTAAACATACATAGAAAAAAAGTTCCAGCCCCAGAGGCAAGCAGTCACATAATCCCCTTCTGCTCTATTAAGACTTGGTCCTCGGCTCTTTCGTGTTGATAGAGACATCAAAGCCGAACCAGTGCAGCGTCAAATGAGACAGGCAGTAGTCGCAGGGGCCTCGGCTGTAATTGGCTGAGAAGGAGGAAGAGACTCTGGTAGATTATTAATGAATGTTCTGTGCTGGGTTGAGGGATGCCTTGGCTCTCTACAGGCAGGCGAGACTGAAGAGGGCTGACTTCAGTAGAGCGTTTGAGTTTGAGAGTCCACATTTGAAGCTTTTGATTGCCCTCCTCATCATATACACAAACACCAACACAGCAGCATCTGAAATATTAATCTAATCAATACACCGCTACATTTGTATGTCTTGAGCACCGGCTCCTCTGTGGATTTTTTGGCATCAACCGCAGCTCTCTTGAAGTTGAGACAAAAATGGAGAAACAGGAGTTTTGGAGGACTATATACTTTTGTATTTTGAAATCAGATTTCGTTCTCCATTATTTGGGTCAGATGTTATGCATCCAGCTAAATAAAGATCCACTGTTTAAGGGTATGCCGTTGAAAGAAACTGGAATGATGATCATGAAATGGAATTGTATTCATGTTTCATTTACAATCTGTCTAGACCATTATGGAAGCCCATTTCCAACAGGAAGAGAACATTTAGACATGATTTAAATGTTTCGTTCTACATTCATTGAAGTTATGAAAGTTACTAGACCAAAGTTATGATTACACCAGCATTTAAAGCAATGGCATTTAGTGTTACATTCAATTCATTTCAATGCAATTAGTGGATTTGCTCATAGGAAATCAATCTGTAAAAAAATGTCATATAGAGTTAAAGTCTGTCAACCTTTGACCTTCGAATTTGTGCCATTAGCAAACCACAACAGTAATCCGTCTTGGCCGTGTTGACCATTGACAAGGAGATTTTCCAATTTTTGATTTTGCACTTTGCAAAACGGAGGCAGAATGGAAAATCAAAATATATTCCATGTTCAGCATATCAGCTGTGTTGCACCATTCACTTTTATTAAGCCCTCCTCTGTCAGAGTATTAAGGTTGCATTCACACCAAATCAGGAATGACTAACACTAGTCCTCCCATTAATTTAAATGTGGGTAGTGCGTTTAGGCTGCGGCGGTGGTGACCGCAAAAGATGCTGGAAACATCGGCCCGTAGCCGAAAAGATGAAACAGAATCAACTTTTGGAGAAATGCAACCTGATGGCTGTGGTTGCCAATCACGAAAGACAAAAGAAAATGTGTAAAATTATGTTGTCACTTAATTCGGGCTTGTGCACTTAAAACACCTCGTAACGATAGGTCTTGCGTTCTGGTTAGTTATTGAAATTAAATGTGTGAATGAAACCTAACAGCTCCTTAAAAATCAAATGGTTGTTCTTTTTGCTGTGCTGATGTCTCGATGACTGTTCCTTCTGAAAATGGCGTTAAGAATAGGTTTGGTTTGCCGACAGTATTGAGAGTTAGTGCTGAAAATGCATCTTTTGAAAAAAAAAAAACTGTGTGAACTTATTATCCCATTGGCAACAGTGCTTTATTTTCCCTCTTCATTAACTATTTCAATGAACGAAATGCCAGAGGGGAGTAAACAGAACGGTAAAGAGAATCTCCAGCAGCTATTGTGACTGACTGTTTCTGGTCTGCCGGGAGTTTTCTGGTTGGTGGGTGTTTGGTTCTGATTAAGTGGCTCATAATTGTTACTTAGTATCTCATAATATTGAGATGAGCATTTGTCATGTATTATGGTCAATCATCTTTTGTTATGTTTTTTTTCTGGCATGTATGTCCTTGTATAGTCCATGAATCCAATTATTGTGGAAAAAAGCTAACACCACAATATAGAGATTTAAGCATAGTATGATGACAAAATGAGGGAGTAGGGGAGTGTGGGGGGGTCAGTCTGGCCTACAAAGAGAAGATAAGCCCAAGCTGGTAACCCCATTTCCCTTCCATCTGTTGGTAGCAGTTGTAGAGCATGGCTGCACTCACCAGGACCTGGCAACCCATCCCCCAAGCCCTCTTTCTCTGGCTGACTGCACAGCTGTGTTGCGTTTGGATTAGGCCAAGAATAAAACAGGAAGTAGAAATTAAACAAAAGCTTAAACACACACCCACACACACACACTCACTCTCTCTCTCTCTCTCTCTCTCTCTCTCTCTCTCTCTCTCTCTCTCTCTCTCTCTCTCTCTCTTACACAGGCAGTGTAAGTTACCAAAGACTCAGCAACAGCACGAGTGACAGCCTGTGGAAAAAGTGCACACACCCACATGTGTAGACCATCTCTCTCTCTCTCTCTCTTTCTCTATATCTCTCTCTCTCTCTCTCTCTCTCTCTCTCTCTCACACACACACACACACAAGTATACTACAGTATGAACAAAGTCATACTCTGCCTCCCACAGACTCACATAAGCCCAGGCGGGACCACAGGCATATCATCTCTCTGTGCCCACACTCGTGCTCACACATATGGTCTCTTTACATGCTACAAGTACCACTCTGCCTCTCCTTCCCTTATCATGGTGGTCTGAGGAAAACTAGCAAACACGCTCAACCAGTCTTGCAGTGTAATGATGCTAATATGGGAGTATTTTGGTTATGAGCTGACACACGTTTACGTTTACACTATATTCATGACACAAATCACTTTGAATGAGACAAGGACAACATACACTCGGATTAATAATGTCGTCAATCTTATTATGATTCAACCACCGACATCCAGAGATGTAAAAAACACGTTTTTGAATTATAAATTGTATTAAACTTATAAGTTTAATAATATAAGCTTATTTTTTGTTTTTATGCAAGGATCTTGATTAATCTATTTTAGGTCAAACGTCATGAATATCTTCAACAGCAGAAAAAAACTCATTGTGAATCACGGGCATAATATGCCTTTGAAAGTAGTACCAGCAGCAAAAATCTGAGTAGAACACTTGTGAGAATACATTTTGAGAAATTATCACTCCATTATTCTTGTCCAACATTTTAGCTCTTAAAAGTGGCATTATTTTCAATGCTGTGAACTTGCTCCATCATTCAGCAAATCTTCTACGTGGTTTCTCCTTTTGTGTGAATGCACCAAAATAGCCCGATGACAGCCACAGGAACTATGGTGAATGAGGAAGTGGAATTGGGAAGAAGAAGGAGATGTTTGGAAACATGTAGTTGTACGTGTGCATGAAGTAGCACAGAGTTAGTGTAGCTGGCAAGGTGCATTTGATGGAAACCCATTAAAGTGGTTCTCGTCATGAGTTGGACGTACTGTTAATGAATATCCAGTAAATGTTATTCAGATGTTATTTTTACTGTCAAGACCTGAGTCAACTACTGAGTCACACCAGCTTTGTGTGTGTGTGTGTGTTTGTGCGTGTGCGTTTGTGTGTGTTTGTGTGTGTGTGTGTGTGTGTGTGTTGACATAGATGTGCTAACATGCTTGACAGTCTGCACCTTTGAGCCCTCCTTTTCTTCAACACACACATACACACACACAGACAAAGTGCTTATTCTCGCTATGTGATCAATGAAGAGCATGTGTGTCCATTGTACTGAATAACACTCAACATGCAAAGCCAGACGCAAAACAACGTGTACAGAAGCTTTACCATAGAGCTCTGCATACATGCACACTCTACATTTCTACAACAGGAACTTGCGTTATGTTTAGGGAACCCCGTAGTGAAAAGTGATCCTGCTGCAGGGCTTTACTGTGCTTTATCTATGCATATTTGAAAATGTACGTTCAGACACCAGAGCCTTTGCATTTATGAAACTTTACTTTGACAGGCTCTGTTCTCCACCTGACTTTTACCCTGAAATCTTAGAGCGGGTGTAATCCTTCCCCCGAGCGTCCTCCTACTCCTCCTTGCTCTCTTCCCTTTCTCCATCTAGTGTCACCACAAGGGTAATATGAGGCATATGGCTGCTGATGACAGTCCCTAATCCTCACGCTGATGACTGATAGTTACCCGCGCACTCCATCCCCATCTCATCCTTACATACCAAGAACAAGCGTGTCGGCTGATCAGCCTCCACTCTGTCTCTCCCAGCTGAGAGTCATTATCTGAAATGACTGATGTGAGAGCGGCTGATGGACAAGACCAATACTAGTGTTTGTGCTGGAGATGGAAAGTTAGAAATGTTACTGTAGACCTGCAAAATTTCAGAGATGAGGAATTGCTTCAGGGTTTTACAGTTCATGAGATGAAAAAAACAATCCTTTACAGAAGCTTACATCATGAGAGTTTGTGGAGGAAATAGTCAAAATAAGGGATCCAAAATCTTGAAACACTCAAGTTTGGGGTCCTTTTTCATTTTTACCAACAATGACTCACAGTCATCTTCAGCCAATGATGCATCCAGAGAACGGTCTGCAACTTTCTGCATTTCTGGTTTACCTGTGGTATAAAGTGAGCCTATACATTTCTATCTGGCAATTTTTATGTTCATTTTCAATTTGGAAAAGTCCAAATATTCCAAAAAGAAATTATGCTAACTGTTGTTGAAACGGTGTAACGATAAAAAATGCTATACAGTGCAATGGAAACAGACTTAGCGGATAAATAAAACATCCACAGTATCTTTATATGTATTCACTTTCTTGCCAAGAGTTTGACGAGACGATCAATACCGCTCTCATATCTATTGGTTAAATATGAAGCTACAGCCAGGAGATGGTTAGCTTAGCTTAGCATGGAGACTGTAAGCAGGGGGAAACAGCTCACCTGGCTCAGTCCCAAGGTAAACACAAACAGCTATCAACACCTTCAAAGGTTCCTGACATGTTAAATCTTGTTTATTAATCCGTGCAAAAAAACAAAGTGTAAAAACAGAAAGTTGTGGTTTCCAGGGGGGTTATGTCCCTGACATATTTTTTGGCCTAACCCAACTTTTTCAGTGGTGGCCTAAAAATGTCAACATATTCTTTTAAACATGTGGGGAGGAAAAGAAAAGGTTTAGACCAGCAACCAATGGTCGACACACTGGACCGGCTGAGCTACAGTGACCCAGATAGTATGTCAGTTTCCTTTTAGATGAAAATATCAATGTTGGGGTGGGTAAACCTACATCTTGTGTAAACCAAAAGGTCTTTTTTGTGATGTATTTGACACTATGGTATGAATTTATTAAAACCTTCCTTCTTGTATGCATGTGTATGGATAAAGCTATTTTCACCATACTGGACAATGCAGTGGGCAAGTGTGCAATGGAAATTTCTGGTGTACAATACTCGTACAAGCAAGTGACATAGTGACATCCATAAGGCCTAGTGGATGTCAGTCAGGGGAGTGGGTAAGCGCAGTCCATCCTCTCATTTAGAGCCTGCCAGTCAGCCAGCCACTCAACCAGCCCTGGAACCAGCCAGCCAGAGCTTTTTAAAAGGGCCTGTGATTTGACAGAATCCCGTGGGGGGGGACAGGGGGATTAGGATTAGCAGCTGTTTCCCCTCAAACACTGGTGAAGATACGTTATAGCTACACAACGCTGATGGCAAATTAAATGATGAATAGAACATGCGTGCGTCGCCTCAGATAATGTGCTAAAGCTCCCCGTTTCATAAATAACTAGGAAGTTGTCCTTTTCTTGAACCCGGCCGTGTGGATCGGCTGTCACACACATACTGAGTAGTAGGGAGGAAAGCAAAGGCATATTGCGGCCGTGAGAAAGGTTTAAAACATCATCACTTTAATCTGGGAGCACAAAGCCAGCTACAGATTATGCTTCTGCCTCTCAAGCGATTCTGTTGCAGATCCGGTTTAGATGACCCCCGCTAACACCCTCAGAGACAGGGGCTTTTAACCCCAAACAAACACTGATAGCAAGCAGCCATCAAATGAGAACACACAGTGAGCACACACACACACACACCTTATTTCCATCCATAGCATGTGAATGGACTGTACCCACCCGCAGCATCCCAAAACACATACACAAGGACACCCATGGCATATGCTCACAGCCGCAGACAATAACAGACAAACACGCAGGCTTATGTCCGTTCCACTTGCATCCATTTCGGGCTATCAAGGAAGACACAAAAAGCCCAAACTGTTGCGTAGCTAACAGGTTTTGAGGTAAAACTGACACATTTGCTGGTGTGAAGAGACAACACACAACACTGCCATCCCTGACACCGTCACAGAGAACAGAATTGAGGATGGTGCTGTCCAAATAAAGGCCACAAAAGCGGGTCATAATTATTGAAAAAATAAACAGGTGAGAAAAATTCAAAAGATGCTAAACTCCTCTGCTGCCGACATTATGGACCTGTATAACCTGTATTATAGCTGCTGATGTCACACACACACACGCACCCACTTGCTCTTTTAAACTGAAGCACCAACCACACAATTAGTTCCTTGCAAGTTAATGACTTGTCCTCTCCATCACTTATAAAAACCCTAAGGCCACAGTGAATGCAGAAAAAACCTAATTCTCCCCGTCTGGCATTTCTGTCCAAATACTATTTCAGCTTAAAAGATTGACATACTCAATATATTGTCTTTTAAAACCGCTAGCTCATTTATATTTAATGAGAAATCTGCATTATTTAAAGCAATTCACAGTGAACTAGAACTTAACCTTTGCTAGAGAGAGACAGGCGCAGAGCAAACGGAAATGGAAAGAGGGAGAAAGGGGGCTACAGGAGAGAAAGATTATATTAAAATTGAGAGAATTTGTTGGTGGTTTACCACAATGCACTTGAGACCTACAGGATGAGTCAGAGAGGACGTTGCCATGTCAAAGAAAATTTTGAAAGCAGAAGACGAAAGGGGGGGGGGGTGTTCAAGCACAGGTAGCATTCCGTTTGATCCTAAATCTTGATTTTAAACTCTGAGAATAATTCACGAAAATGCCATATCTCAATCAGCATCTGGAGCCCCAAAGCTCATAGAAAAGACATTTTCTGGCTATACAAGGCTGTTTTTTCTTGCCCAACACTTAAATGAGCCTCAGTCTCACCCCCACTCCACTTAAGACATTTGAGTCTTTACATAAAGCAGTTTTTTCACACTTAACAATTTTAAAGCTTAGCCACTTAAACCACATGGAAAATGTCCCCACACCCTTAAATAACGGTTATACAGTATGTGTGAGTGTGTGTGTGTAAAAGAGAAAGAGAATGAGGTAAAGAGAGCAAGAGCACACAATGATGTTTCCTGTCTCCAAAAAAAGACAGATGGCTTGTGTGTGCACAAATACAGTATGTTTGTGTGTGCATGTGTGTTTGGATACCTACATTCATAAAGTACCATTTTTTTATTTTTGACATCTCACGCATGACATGAAAACATGCAATCAGCTACTGTAGTGTGACCTGTGACATTGCCACTCATTTCTGTGCGTGCTCCAGCACAAGTCAGACAAATCACGACAAGGGGAAATAGTGTACTTTAAAGCCACCGTGTATTCATCCTGCAGCACACAAAGCCAGATTTGATCAGATTGAATAAAGAGCATCAGACACAAGACAAGCTGCACACTATGGGCTTTCATCTCTGTGGTGTCTTAAATGTCCTGATGCAATAAAGGAGATGTAAACATGCCATTTCATATTATCACTATATATTTGTTAAGGTTATTTTTAGGCCTTCATTTGACAGGAGAGCTTAGACTTGAAAGGGGAGAGAGAGAGGGAATGACATGCAGCAAAGGGCCGCAGGTTTGAATTGAACCCGCGGCCACTGTAGCGAGGACAAAGCCTCTGTACATGGCGAGCACGCTCCACCAGGTGAACTACCCAGGCACCCCAATATGATTACAATTAACCCAACATCACATTCTTTCTGAATGATTTCAACCATGACAGAGACTTCCATCAGATGGAAAATGACAAAGTGCTGAGGTTTCGAGTCTGTATACTTCCTCTGTGATTTTGAGAGCGCGAGAGAGAGAGAGAGAGAGAGAGAGAGAGAGAGAGTATATGCTAGTGAGGGTGTGTGTATGTGAGAGAGAGAGGCCCTATCTGTACTTGAACACTCACCACTACCACAAATAAGTGAGTGTGATTCATCACTTCCTTCCTATTAGGCATGAATAGTGCAAACACAGAGGGTGTAAACCAAGCGCTATAGTTCAACGCACCACACTCTCCGCCCCTCTGTACTACATGGACAGCATGCACCTGCACGTCTTTATTACGTACTACATTCTTATTTTTACTTGAAATAAAGTGCCTTTGGTATGTAAGTCAGTTTTTCTGATCATTAAAGTTGTTATAAGTGTGAAGTGTTTGTGCATGTGCTTGCGTGTGTGTTGTTGTGTGTGACAGGGCCTCCAAAAAGCTCTGCTCTCGACCTCTGGTGCCATCTGCCAGTGACAGGGCAGAAATGCAAATCAGATGCAGTCAGATAATACACCCCGCTCAATCCCTCCATTAGAGCAGCCTACAGAAATAAACTAGGTCAGACAGACCAGCAGCCAGCTGTGTGTGAGTGTGTGTGTGCGTGTGTGTGTGTGTGTGTAATAAGGCACATGTGCCTCTCTTTGTGTAGGGAGACGGCTATACATGTGTAGGGGGGATGGGTTCCCAGTAAGCACTGAGGCTTCATAACATCCTTAGGCCTACTTGTGATGCTGCACGCTGAACAGTCACAAGTAACATATAGACAAACAGCAGCTCATCCAGTCAGCACTCCTTTAAAGATTTCAGACAGAGAAGGCATTACTAGGCTGTGTGATGGGGCAAAGAAGCAGGGTGACAAATAAAGGCTCTTATCTGAGGCTGAAATTAGCCACAGCCAGAGCGCAACTGATAGGGAGCGTATTAAACTCTTGAAAACGAACCACCCGGGAGGGTGATGCAACGCAGAGGCAACACTGGTGTAATGCAGACAGATGCGTTCTCCTCTCTCATATTGCTGCGACGCCTCTGAATTATGAATGAGGCTCCGTGCACCTCTTCAATGCAAAATCCTTCTCCTAATAATGCTCACAATATACGGTTTGTTTTCCTTAATGCCTCACACTTAAACAGAGCCTACCATATTCATTGTTGGTTGAACTAAAAATAATTATTTTATATTTTATATTATTACCTTAAATAAAGGTTTATAGAGTATTTAAATCCCCCTTTGTCTGAGGACATTCAAACAGCACACAATGCAGATGGCACATAGTTGCCACTGTAATATAGTTATATGTCTTGCTATTGCATTTGAGGAGCTGAACAGATTTATTCCTTCCTTTATTTAGGAACACAGAATGCCAATGCTGCATCACATTCTGTTAATTTGTATTATTTTTAAAATGCATGCTGCCCTAAAAACACTTTTTTTGTCTTTCCTAAATCCACAATGTGGCCTATCACTAGTTTTAAATCTGATATTGTCAGAAAATAAATCTAGATTCCAAAGAGGCATGTAAGTTTTTTATATGTTTCTTTGACTCAATCTGTGTAATAACCATGGAGCAATACGAGCTCAATAATAAACGACTGCATGCCTTTCAGAATCATTTCAAACATGGGCCTTCTATTTATAGAAGGTCAAACATTTCCTTCTCCTGCTAACTTTCTCCAGTTTTCTTTCTTCCTCCAACTGATTTCAGGCACAGATTGTAAATTCGGTCACAAGGGAGGGTCAATGATTCTCGTTTCCTGTCCTCTTTAACCAAATAAATCTCCACTCCTTGAATTCTCTCAGTCTCCACTGAGATATCTGCAGCCACTTGTGTGTCTGCATTTTTGTGTGTATGAATCTATGTGCGCTTACACTAGTTCAGAACGTGCATGTGTGCAGTGTGGCATGTGTCTGCAGGCAGCGTGATGCATGAAGTTAGAAGAAAAGGTGACATCAGATGAAAAGGTTAATATTTTCCAGGCTGGTGGGTGGGAGGTGATAGCTATGTGTGTTCATGTGTGTTTGATTACACATTTATGTGTACTTTCTGTGTGGGTGAAGGAGAAAAGTTCCATGTAAAATGTTGCTCTGTTCTCAGAAAAATGAATTCATTTCACTGAAGTGAATGTGTTACACAAGATGTATCGGTTCATTATGTAAAATAAATGATCAAATCTCAAAAAGAGAACATTAGGACATGGGAAAGGATAAACATGTCATAGTAATTTATAAGGGATTTCTTATCATTAAGAGAAACTATTTTTTTATTCTGCATGTATCCTGATATTGGCTCAAGTTAAAATAAGGATGATATTAGCTATGTTCTGCAGTGCCCCGCTATGTCCTGCTATGCCCAGCAGTGCCCTGCAGCAGTGCCCTGCTACACCCTTTAACGCCCTGCAGTGCCCTTTTATGCCATTAACTACTACAACTACTATTTCTAGTCATATTTCCATTATCTTTGTTATGACTACATATTTCCACAGTTCATCACACCCACAACCCCGGCACCGTGACACACCACCTTCCAAGAGCCTGGGTCCGTCCGAGGTTTCTCTCTAAAAGGGAGTTTTCCTCACCACTGTCGCACTAAATGCTTCCTCTAGGAGGAATTACTGTAATTGTTGGCTCTTTATTAATTATAGAGTGTGGTCGAGACCTACTTTATCTGTAAAGTTTCTTGAGATAACTCTAGTTAGGATATGATCATATGAATACAATTGAATTTTCATCAATGTCCTGTGATTGTAATCCTGATGCAACATTTCTGAACATTTTCTATTGTTAAGATAAAGTGAAAATATTGTTGAGCCTTGGCAAAGTTAGCGCTCACAGAAAGTCAGATTATGTTAATAAACCTTTCCTACCTTTTCTGTTGTGTACCACTATAGCCCTGTACAGGTGATGTCAAGTATAAAAGTACCCCATTCATCGAAATCACCAGTTATGTTCCAATTAAACTGGAGCACCAACCACACAATTAGTTCCCTGTGAATTAATGACTAGTCCTCTCCATCACTTAGAAAAACCCGAAGGCCACAGTGAATGTGATATCAAGTATGCAAGTACCCCTTCATCGACACCACCAGTTATGTTCCAAATGTTTATTATTTTATTATCCAATAGTGTATCATTACAAAATTATTTTGAGATATTTGCTCTTTTGATTTGTATGTATTCTTGGTCACGTTTGCATGTTTACTACTATCAGTTATTTGAGCTGGAGGATTCAGCCTCAAATCTATTATTTTAAGCAAATATTTCAACGTTTTATTCATTACTTTCAGCTAACGGTTTCCCCCGTTTATTCATTACCTACTAACTATTGACATTTAGTTAACAGTTTCAACTTCTTTGTTTGCTTTCTGAGTTTTCACACACTCAATCGTGTGATACAGTTGACTCAAGATGTGTACATTTATTTTAAGCAAATAGTAATTTGTATTTTCGCTTGTCAGACTTAGCTCTCCTGACAACTGCAGCAGTGCCCTACAAGTACCCCGGGCTGGGAATGTAGATCACAACAATGCTGGGTTTAGTAGGTTTATGCTCGGTTAAGGGACTATAAGGACCACAGACACATAAAGAATTCACAAAAATGAGCGAGGGGTTGTCCTAGAGGTCAGACGTTCTTTCATGTAACGATTTGGACAAAGGACAGGAGGACAGGTAAAGGAAAAGGATAGGCAGGGCTGGTCTTTTTTATCCCCGCTCTACAGGCTCAGCTCAGTCTCAGCTCAGTCTCTCCCTGCTGCCGCTCTATTTTGATTAAGTCCCTAACCGGATTTTCCAATACCAATAGTCTCAATAAATCCATCTCTATGGGACATTCAACTGGCATTATTCTTCTCTCTCCTCTGTGCTGGGGAAAAGCACTCTGCACAGTACTCCTCTCCATTGTCTTCCCCACCAGACAGCCCAGTGAATGCTCTCGGCCAAATCCCCCCTCCATGTGCAGAGGCAGACTCCCTTGCCCACAGATGTGCTCAGCTCTAATTAGGGAGACCGCTGGATGTGTTGCGGGGGGGAAATCTCTGCACAGACATATCGTCTAGTGGCAGTTTTACAGATTTACATCTTTTAATCTAGTTTGTGTGTGCATGTGTGTAAGCTGGTGCTAAGGGAGAGAAAGACAGTGAGATACTGTAGTTGCTTTTGACGATTTAGTGAAGAACCCAAACGTACAAAGTAGCTCTCAAAGAAATATTTGTCTGAGTATGAGTGTGTGTGTGTGTGTGTGTGTGTGTGTGTGTGTGTGGACTGCCGCTCATGCAGTTACAGAGCGTACAGTATGTTTCAGACCTACAGAACTTGCTGAACATTCCCCTGAGACCTGCGTCATCAGCACAGAGGTTATTTCCTGTAGCTGAAGAGCAGCATGACTCTCTTCCTGTTCTGTGTGTGAAGAAGCATCGGGTTTGTCAGTCCTTCAGTCCCAGTTCTTCTGCACTGTACACAGGTTACAAGGCAGACAAGCAGTTAGCAATAGATACATTTTGCCACACATCAGTTACTTCCTCTCTCACTCTTAATACATTCAAAATATCCCAAATAAAGATATCCCTTCTTGAATTATCCAATACCACGGTTTCAGCTTCTGAACATGAGCACTGAATACGGCAAAACCTCATCAGTGTGGGTGTTTTTAAGGTGAATTTATTAAATATTCACAAAAAAATAAAAACTGTCCCGGTTGTTATGTGTAAATGTCAAATCGCAGCAGTATAGCTACTCTGAATTGAAAGAGCAAAGCCAATACCTTTGGAAATATAGTTTTCACATTCACTGTCAAGACATTCATGAACTATGATTACTACCTTCAGGCCTAAAAGCTTTGGCTCTTTAAAGAAGTGCTATAGCTCAAGTTAAAGAAGAAGCTCAACCTCAAGGAAGTAAAAATTAAATGCGTGAAATTAACAGATGCATAACACTTTAGGGGGAATAGTTCGGCAAGTATAATAGGTGGCACTGACATGTATGCGGTGACATTTCTGGAAAAACTTGTTGCTTTGCTTGTTATTTGTAATTTAGAGTTTTGAGTTGCCCCTATGGTGACCCAATTCCCACAAAAAAACAGTGCATCAATGACTATACTTAACAAAATCTATGAAACACACTAAAATGAAATACAGCATTGATGAACTTTAGCATGCAGACGCAGTGACAACGAGTAAAGTCTTGTCTCTTTCTGTCTGGTGTTTCTTTTACCCAAACAAAAGAGCTGTTACCTTCTGCTTCTCCGACTCATCTCCTCCCTTTTCTTCTGTGTCCCTGGGGGAGGCTTTGCAACATGGTCCCTTCCAGCAGCTTCCTCCTCACAACAAAAACATTGTTCTTATTCTATTTTATTTTTCTCTCCTCCTTCTCAGTGGAGCTATTACTCTGCCTTATTCTGCATATGACCTGGAGGCGATGGGACGCGGAACACATTGGCCATGGAAGATAATGTCCTTCCACAGAGCTGAAATCTGCGAGCTGCACTTCTCTGGTGGTGGTTTTGGAGCTATTTGGTTTTGTTGCAGTACAGCGGAGTGGAAGAGAGACATGCTCTCATTGTGGCCTATTGGTTACAGTTGTATATGCTGTTATTACATTAAGCATTAGCCACTCAAAACAAAGAATAAGGCACCAAAATACATGCGTTTGTTCCAAGAAGACCATATCCAACTCCTCCACCTAATTTATCCACAAAGCTAGCAGCAGAGGGAGAAGGCCATCAGATTTACTTCCAACATTTGAATTGTACAATGTCCATATGTACAGTGGCTTGAGAAAGTTTACGCAGCCATGCTAAAGTTGATTAAAAAGAGGAAGAAAAAAAACATCTTTTGGAAACTGATCTTAATGCCTTAATTAAAAAATGTAAGGGAAATCTTAACTTTTAAGGACACCAATTTTCTTTGTGAATGAATGATGTATTGTAAATACATAAATGTTCTTCCCTTTAAATACGGGGCGCATAAAGATACACCCACCTATGTTAAATTGAGCCAGGCAGATCTTTATTTTTAAAGGCCAGTTATTTCATGGATCCAGGATACCATGCATATATATACATATACAAAGTTCCCTTGGCCTTTGGAATTAAACTAACCCCATATCATTACATACCCTTCACCTTACCTAGAGGTTGGCATTGGGAACTTTCCATAAGATCATCTCTCATTGCAAATCAAACCAGCTATTAAGCTAAGTGAAATAAAACCATGCCAATCTCTAGGTATGGTGAAGGGTATGTGATGATATGGGGTTAGTTTAATTCCAAAGGCCAAGGGAACTTAATCCGGATGCATAGTATCCTGATCCATGAAATAACTGGCCTTTAAAAATGAAAATCTGCTTGCCACTATGGGAATTTAAAATAGGGGTGTGTATACTTATGCCCAATGTATTTTAAGGAAGAGCATTTATTTATTTACAGTAAATTATTCTTTTACAAAGAAAATTAGTGTCCTTAAATTGTTGGATTTTCCTATTTTTTTTAAATTAAGGAATTAAGATCAATTTCAAAAAGATGTTTTTTAT
The DNA here is from genome assembly GCF_013103735.1 of Etheostoma cragini. Taxonomy (NCBI): domain Eukaryota; kingdom Metazoa; phylum Chordata; class Actinopteri; order Perciformes; family Percidae; genus Etheostoma; species Etheostoma cragini. Next base: position 9,361,597 of record NC_048423.1, on the reverse strand, counting down.
TCTTCTTTAATCAACTTTAGCATGGGTGTGTAAACTTTCTCAAGCCACTGTATATTCTTCCCAAAGCCCATCTAGAAGCAGTTACTTTTGTTGATAAAAGAATGAATGGTAGTGAAACAATTGTTGCCATTGTTATGTCAACGATCCAGCAGGCCAACTTCCTTTTCAGGTTTGGATATTCAATACATGTTAACTGCTTCAACTCTGAGAATATATTACGTGAATAGATTCCAACAATATGAAGACTCCACAGACATGCTAGTAGCGCTGTGACTGAAGCACTCAGGCCCAGTGGTACTTCGAGCTAAACGCTAATGTCAGAGTGCTAACATACTTGTGACAATGTTAACAAACTGATGTTTGCAGGTATAATGTTGTTCACCATCTTAGTTTAGCATGTTAGCATACTAACGTTTTCTAATCTGAGCTGATATGGATGGAAATGGTATTAGTTTAGCACATATTTGTTCTAAACTTTGAAAAGATTCTGACCTGATGTTGGCACAAGTTAAAAACTCCTGTCAGTCCAACAGCTGTGGATGCATTTCACTTAAAGGAACAAAAGGCAACCTGAATAACAGTCAGGAAATCCCCAAATGCATTAGCCTTCATCCTCTGCTAACCAAAAACATCTTTACAAAATTACATTTTCATCCATCCAGTAGTTTGTTGATATATTTCAGTATGGACCAAAGTGGTACACCAACCGAAAGACTGACATTGCCATTTCCAGAGCCATTCTGCTTGAGTGGCAAAAAATATGAATTCATAATTTTCTAAAACACCTGTGTGTGTGTGTGTGTGTGTGTGTGTGTGTGTGTGTGTGTGTGTGTGTGTGTGTGTGTGTGTGTGTGTGTGTGTGTGTGTGTCTGTGCGTGTTAATTTTGCTCTCTAAATGGGCCAAATGAGCAGGCGGCAGACTGGTACAAATCCGACACTGGGACACACTGGGACTACAAAGGGATGAAATTTGATACACTTGCAAAAACAACCAAATCCCACAGGAGTTCTCCTCCAAGTTAAGTTCTTATTCCCAAGCCAAATATTTTTTTCTTCCCTTTAGTTCAAAGATAAATTTGCTGTTAACTACACTTAGCAGATATCAAACAAATATGGCGTTTTTTTGGGGTTAAGGCATTCATTTCTTAGTTGCACAGACAGAATGGATTTCCAGCTACATAAAATTGGCTTTTCTAGCACATTAAGAGCCTCATTACTACACTCCACAATAACTTTATAAATCAAAGACAGAGTTTAGATTAGATTGATTTGTTTAGTATTATGGACGTTCAAACAGAACTTAATCAGAGTGGCAGGTATCCAGTTGTGCAGTGCTTTGCTTACCTGCATCACCTTCTTTTGATCTTCATTTTGCTGATTTCCTGTGCAGAAACAGTAAAAGAAAGAAAAGTTGTGAGTTAGTAACTGGTCAAAAATGGCATGTTTTAAACTTAATTTTACTTTCACAAATCACCTTTCATCTGTCTGGAACCCAAAAGCATGGGTAGGCCTACTGTTAACACAGTAAATTATGTCCACAGTTTTAAAGGAATGCTTAACAAACATAATTCAGTAAGGTAAGCAAAATCATTCTTATGTAGTTTTCTTGGTGTGTACTTTGTGCTGTGGATTGCAATAATCCGATGCAATTCAATTCTCAATCAGTTTCACCTACCGGTATTCTGTTACGGTATACTGCATTTATCTGCCATATATGTTTATTTTTTTAAGTAAAACAATCTACTGTCTGTACTGAATGTTTCAAACAATACTTTGTTTGAATGTATGTGACTATGCCACAAGAAATTAGAAGCAACCCCCTCCAGCAATCATATAATGAACAAAGAGCAATAACACCGCCTAGTGGAACAATTTGAGTCTAGCATAAGGGAGGCGTCTCTAAACCATGGTTGTTACTGGCTTTACATTCATTGTACAATATAACCAGAGCCATTGAGGTCATCAAGGTGTGTTTTGGAAACGTTTCAGTAGTTTATATTCAGCAGTTAGAAACGTACACATGGTGGGTGTTTTATTAGCTAATTACAGTGCATTTAAACCAATATGTTTAAAATTGATTTTATTTAGGCTGGCAAAAATAATGAAGGCTTCAGCATTTCTAAACCTAGACCACCTATAGCATGGAGATGGCTTTAAAACACCATTTGGATTTTCAATTGGTAAATAAAAGGTAGGAGGCTAACTATAAATGAACAGCTAACTGAATAAATGACCTTCTTTTTTGGTCTGTGATTACAGTTATATGAGAAAGGTGAGAGTTATGTTGGGGGCTATATGGTGGCCCTGCTTAACCACAGCTGGCAGAAAGTTGGTTAATGTAGAGGTTTCTAAAACATAGAAATTGTACATTTGGCATTATGAAAGTAAAAAAAAAAGTCACTACTTAAGGGGTGTGCAAAAAAAAAAAGATTCATTAATCGATTCAAGTTGGAAACATACAGTAGTATATTACCCTACAAAATATATGGATGTTTGTTTTATGTGCAGGCTACATTGTAGACATACTGTACGGAACATTGGTGACAGAAACTGAAAGTAAGAAACCCCCGCCCTCCGCAGTAGGGTGGTTACTATAAACTCACTTTAACTTTTTACATTACCTATTCGTTCGTTTACTAAAGTATTTAGCGTTATAGTACCAAATCGCCATGATTGCCGCCAAGTCAAGCAAGTTTTCTGCGTGGTTTAACGTTGTCACCTTGGTTTTGCTCTTCCTCCTTATGTCGGCGTAAGTAAAGTTAGCTACATAGCTAGAAATATCAGAGATGTCTGTGAGCTAGCTAGGCTGCATGATGGTGTTATGTCAAAGTCTGTACCATGTTCGTGTGGTCTGGGTCAACCGTTAAATTTTGGTTAACGCTAAATGTATCGCTAGCTAATACTAGAGGAATGTTAAGGTGTAGGGCTAAGGTTGGGTTGAGGTTAAGTATCACATTAGACGACAGTAATTGAGAGGTTTTGGGCTGACAGTAACAGAATCGTCACAACACCTGAGTTCAAAATTCTAGATAGGTAGCGTTAGCAAGGTTAGCCTAAAATCTAGAGTTACTCGTTAAAGCTAAGGCGATTTTTAAAAAATGTGGTAATCAGTTACTTATTTGAACTAATATAGTTCTAAACCGTATTTCACTTTCGTTTTCTGTCCTCTCCAGTGCCTCTTCAACCAATGAAGGGCAAAACATGAGCCAGTCTTGTGTCGACGGCACATACGAACATGAGGGGAAGATGTGCTGTCTGTGTGGCGCTGGTAAGTGTCTTCTTGTTATTTGGACTTCTGTAAAGAGTTAGTCAGTGGTTACCTATTTTATACTGCCCATGGTGGTTACATGTGAACTGATTGGCAATATGAAAATAATGTAAGCTGCCTTTTACAATTTTTGTTTTACACACGTTTTCTGAAAGCATAATTTCCAGAACTTCATACACAGTCAAAAACACAAAGGCAAAAATCAATAAATCCCCTGTAAAATAAAATTCTGCTTTTAAAACAATGTTATGTCTTCTCAAAATGGAATTTTGTGTTCAAATGTCACACACACGCACACACACACACACACACACACACACACACACACACACACATATGACATTTCTAAGAAACAGTTGAACACTAGTGTGCTAAACTATTATGAATGGAAAACATGTATTTTGCATGTTCAGTGTTACACTAACCATGTACACAAGTCTCCTTTCATATTATATCATATTTCAAACTGTTAGTGTGTGTTTTGCCAGGAAAGTTGGTATTGGTACAATACTAACTTTTAGATCTGTTTGCATGTGGCTGCCTGCGTGGGTGTGGAAATCATTGGAAGGACCAAACTGAGTAAAACATTTCCTTCTGTCTCTGGTTCATGTGTCTCCTGTACTGTAGGTCTGCACCTGGAAGAACACTGCACTATGAATCTACAAATTGGAAAATGCAAGACCTGTCTTGAAGAGACATACAGCAGTCACCCTAATAACCATGAGTCCTGTGAGCCCTGCACATCCTGCTCACAACCCAATGGTATAATGGACATTACTGTTGTTGTTTTTTACAAAAACATACAGTTCTGAGAAAGGTGAAGGTCTGTCAGCCCCTCTAATGTTTCTTGTGTGGTTCTACTGTTCTTTCAGCCAATCTAGAGGTGGACGAACCTTGTACCCCTGCCAGAAACACTAGGTGTCGATGTAAAAAGGATCACTATTGCAGCAGCGACATAAAAACCTGTAAAATCTGCTACCCTTGTAAAGTGTAAGTTCTGTTCTTATATGTAAACTAGAATAGTGTATGTATAGCTTCTTAAAACTTGGCCTTTTAGACTGCCAACATATTAAAAAATAATAATAATTAAGGCGTTTAATACTCTCACTCACATTTCCTTTACTTTTGGTTCAAGATGTGCTAAGGGCATCAAAACAGCCTGTACAGCCAACAGTGACACAGTCTGCGATGAAGGTATGGTTTAGTTAACGATATTAGGCTCGTTTGAGAAGAGCTAGGTCTATTGCCGGTTAGATTTGTGCTCGACTTGCTCTGATGTCATGCACACGTGGGCAACGTAAATTTCACATGTGAAAGGGGGACCCAGAGCATGCTGGGAAACGCCGGCTTCTCAGCTGATTGGTTCAAAATCGACTCCACGTGGTGCCGTTTTATAAACATTTTTTATTTTTTTGAATGGGAGGGATTTTAATTGCTATTTGTCTGATTTAAAGCGTGTTTTCTGTATAGAACAAATGTGTGCCTGATTGTGACGTTGAGAAATCAGAGACTTAATCCGTTCAGATCAGGGGTCACAGAAGTCTGTTGTTTATTAACATCAGAACAGATATACAGAGAATTTTGACAGCTGTCGTCCACTTTACAGGCGAGGCATAGTTCGTCTCGAACGAGCCTATTGTATCATGGTGGCTTCAATTAGTATATTGGCATATCATTTATAAACAAGAAATGGCATAATTTTGTTTGTGATAAAAATGTAATGTTTCTTTGTGTTTCAGGGTATGATATTGTAGGCATAACAGTCGGCATAATTGTCACACTGGCTGTCATTGGACTTGGTATTGGACTTGGCCTTTGGTTAAGGAGACGCCACCGTGAGTATTTCTACTACTATGCAACTATATTTAATGGGACTAGCAGAGGGCACTAAACATCATGTTGTACAGTTATAATAACAGAGGTTCAGTTCACATTCCATTTAAGAAATATTCAGATTTATTGCTGTTTTTCTATCTTCTTAATAATCAGTTTGTCTTTTTTTTTTTATCAATTAACATTAGAAAAGAGACAACTCCCAGTCGCACTGATAAATGTTAATACACCTGAGGTGAGTTATTCTCCAATCCAGTGTGATCTCTTTTAGTCCATTTATAACTCTCTGACCCGCTTTAAGATGTTTGGCCTTTGTCCAGTTTTATCTCTCCTCTTTTGTTTCACATGTGCATGAATGATGAGCTCTTTTCTGTCTCTCCTCTATTGGCATAGCTGCCCCTTTCTATAGGAGGTCTAGGTGGGTTGTCTGAAACCTTTGTTGTCCATGTTAGTGTGCGTGCTGTATCAGTACTATTGTTGTGTGATATTTGTGAAGCTTGTGTAAGAAATTTGTTATTTTGTAACTGTGAAGTTAATTTGTTCATTAACATTCATTTTACTTTTGTTTCTCAGGAGAACATTCAGTTTCTTAGAGGTAAGAAAAGCAGATTTTGTTTTGCAGTATTAGAGCTTTAGTTGCTATTTCACTATATTTTGAGCTTGTTAGATGTAAAAGGGAATTGATTGATAACCAGACTGAATCTACATTTCATTTTGTCATTATTCAGTCTTATATTGCGGCATGTTCTGTTTGGGAGTTTTTTTTCTAAACATTCACTTGTGAGTGCCAACATCATTTTTGGTTGACATGTTAGCTGCGGTGGCAAGATGCAGTTAACTTAACAATGGTCATGACATTTGAGAGAGATGCCGATTTCTGCCCAGTTGTTAATGATCTGTAAGTTGAATTACAACAAATCTCATCTACACTTTTTACCATTCACGTAATTTTTTCATGTATGTAGATATTTTTTTGTTACTATGGAACAAACCTACCTACAAAGCTCTGATTAGCTCAGTTGTTCTAACCACTGTGAATTAGCAAACACCAGATCAAACTGGAAACATGTCAAATGAGTCAGGCCAGATTGGTGTAATTGGGACACTTTTTAATGACACTTCAACATAGCTCTTTTTAATCTGCCTGTGTCTTTTTTTTTTATCACTAGAATCAATAACGTTGTGATGATATGTGTTTTGTGTTTTGTTGCATTAATCACCACTTTTCCTGTCGTTCACATAAGCTCCAGTTGTGGATCTCCGGCCTCACCTGCCTGACATTGTAGAAGTGATTGGATGGGCTGATATGAAGGATTTAGCAATACGCAGCACTATATTAGACCCCACTATTGAGACTTGTGAATTGAACCACCCTGGTAATTATCAGGAGGCGACACTTGAACTACTAAAGATCTGGGTGGAGAGGAATGGCAAGGAGGCTTCAAGAAACTTGGTCCAATTACTACACAGGAGTGGCAAAAGGGACAGAGCAGAGAGGGTGATGGACATATTGTCTAGACCAAATAATAATCCTGCTTGAAGGTCTAATGTTGGCACCTTTCAATTATTTGCACCGCTGTCTACTGTATGAATTATTATTTTTGTACCAATTGAGATGTTTACATGATAGGATTAAAATGGTAATACTTATTTAAGAATGTATGTAACTATTATGAGACTTTGTCTGAACTACAATTTTGTAAAAGCAGAATTTAAGGTGAGATTTTGGAGGACTGCTGTGATCTAGTGAATGCTGTTATCTAGAGGGATCCCTGTTATCTGCTCAAATGCTGGACTGAGAGGTTTTTGTCAACCATTTACTTCCAGTTTTAGGTATGAAAGTGTTCATAAAGATTACATTACAGCCGTTACAGCGTAAATGCGAGTGACACGCTCCCTTTCATAGTCTATACAGCGGACGCAAGCCTCACGGGGGGGTTCGTGAAATGCAATACACCGCTCACGCAAAGGGGGAGTGAAACCTATTGCTTATTTTTTGCTGAACGTACAGCCTAGCCAACATTGAAATGGTGACAGTGGGATATTCATTTTCATATGAAGGACCCATAATAACCCATCCTGGACCTATAATCGGCCTGAAGCTTTAACTTTCCTTTACCACCACGGGAGGCTGATGATGTCAGGGTGGTAGGGGGACAAGATGGGGTAACTGCAGAAGTTTGTATTCAAACCTTCTGGAAATATAACATATACTTGAAATAATGTACAGTACTTGCAATTTCGCCCCCAGCGACAACGCATTGTATTGCATGCGTTGGTGCTGGGACAAAACATTTTGCTACGAATCGTCGCGTAATGGTGGCCGAAATGTAGCCTTGCGGATGCATAAGATTAGATTAGATTCAATATTATCGTCATTACATATGTACATGTACAAGGCAACGAAATGCAGTTCAGGTCTAACCAGAAGTGCAATAGCAGTAAGTGCAGGATATACAATAGTTTCATAAGAGCAGGATGGATATGTACTGAATAAATATAGAAATAAATACTATTTTAAACAAAAACCGTACGGATGCGTTGACTCTGTAACGGCCCTTATTGTCATTTGTGCCACAGCTTGTATATTGTGCAATAAACCTGAATAAATGTATTGCTAGAACAAAGGGTCACATGTATTTTGTTTCCTAACAAAGTAACATTAAACTACCGCACCCCATAATTGTTTGTATTAGTTCAATTATTATACAAATAGACCTACATCCTAATTATTCACCCTTGTATCTACATTTGTGTTCGGTTGTCTACCAGTATTTTAGTGGCAGTGGGGAAAGTCAACACATTTTCACATTTGAAGAGCAAAATAACTGAAATATTCGAGTAAAATTACAATTCTGTCAACGAAGTATTTAAGCTCTAATTGGCACCCTGCATGTACGACAACATTACTTCCTAGTTGTAATTTAAAGAATTACCCTTTAAAAAAAGAAAATTATACATTTAGTGGAGAATGCGGGCAATTCTGTTCTGTCGCTAAGGATTCCCAATGAAATAGAGGAGAGAGACACAGGTACTGCTATGGAGAGTGCGTCAGCCCAGCTTGTCCAAACTCAACAGGCCCAAAGCCAGGTGGCTTTACAAGATGCTATGACTGCACTGGGCCAGCATTTGATGAAGCCAGAGAAACCGACAGAGCCCAGTATACTGCTGACCAAACAAGGTGGTAAAGACGAAATCGAGGCGTATCTGGAGGTGTTAGCAAGGACAGCAGAGAGATAGCATCGGTCTAAAGCAGAATGGGCAGGCATCCTGACCTTAAACTCCCAGATGGTAATAATTATGGAGAATCCACGTCCAAGCTGTTCTGACCACAGGGGAGACAAGACAAGGCTGAAGAATGGGGATATAGAAGCACCAAATCCACACCACACCACCCAGGTTGTCCCGTCATTGATAAACCAGTGCCCACAGCTGGGTCAATAGACTCCCCATGAGGAGTGGCAACTACCCCACCACCTGCTCGGCCCATGAAGGTCTAAATGCCCCTAAACTGGCTGATAGGATTGGGATCTGGGATGCAAAGGCCCTGGTGGACTTGGGGAGTTCGTGACCCTAACAATGCCCGAGCCGACCACTGGGCCCAGTGGGCCCCTCATCCCAGTATCCTGCACCAAGGTGCAGACCACAAGGGGTACATTTGAGGTTGAGGCGGGCGTGGTAGAAAAAAGTTGCCAGCACCATTGTTGATAGGGCGGGAGTGGCCTATATTTTGCCGTTTATGGGACCACAGGACCAGGGGCCCCAGGAGAAGTAGTAGAAAGAACAAATATCTGAGAAACAGAAAAGCAAAGTTGGCCCATGCCATGGTGATCTTGTTGATCAGTTGCAAGTCCCAAAATGCTATGTTCCTAAAGATTTGTACCTTGCCCACTCACATCTTTTGGGAGCTCATATAGGGGTGGAGAAGATCACGTCAATCGTACTGGCCAGGGGTGAAAAGGGCGGCCCAGGATTATTGCAAAAGCTGCAGGGAGTGCCAGAATACCACCCCAAAGGTACCCTATGGAACCCCTTGATCCATAATTACCTATAATTAACACCCCCTTCCAGAAAGTGGCCATGAACATAGTAGATCCCCTGCCAAAGTCCCCAAGGGGGCACCGGTACATCCTAGTCATTATGGATCATGCCACTTTCTACCCCAAGGCTGTCCCATTATGTACTACTAATGCTAAAGCTGTTGCCCGGGTTGCTACGATTTGTTTTTAGTGAAGGGTGGTGTTGAGGAAATGTTGTATAAGATAAAATAGCATTTCTTGAAGGGTATGAAAAGACACTGATAAACCAAACATTTGTCATTTCATGTGTGCCAATAAATGACACCATTTTAAATTGTTTCATGGATTTTTTGCTTCTAAAGGCCAACATTTTGATTGTTGTTGTAGACCTGTGTAGGCTGTTATATGGATATGGAGTAAGTAGTGTGTTTTTTTCCTGTGTCCTGATTTGCTTTGAAGTGCCACCTTGTGGATGTAACATATTTCTGTTTAACATAGGCTGGCTTGTGTAGAACAGTGTAACCATGTTGTTAATTTGTATGTATTTTTAAGATTAGCTCAGATATTTAATGTAACATTTAGACCCAAATCAAGGCCCAACTTCTTAATTTTCAGGAGAGAAATTTAAGAAAGTTTTTATGGTATAGTTTACATTTGCAACATCTTAGTTTATGGCGTAGGCTAGAAGTAAAAATTAGCAAAATCAACAAATACCTTTATGCACACAGTCCACTTATGATTAAGTTCAAGTATTTAGGGTTTCATAAATACTGATGATCTAGTTATCCAAATTTCGCAAAAGCTTTTTAATGTAACCTTCAGAGAACCCTCTAGGATCCCTTAGTTCCCTAAAGTGTTCTTGTTTGCTGAGCACTTCATCCCACAATACTGCCTACAATATCACGTTGCTGAGATGTAGGCCCCTATGTATACAGTAAAGTGCAAAGGGACAGTAACCTAGAGGTGCAATACACAGTGTATAGGTTGACTTCTGCAAATAGTAGGTTTTTAAACTGGATCCTATCAAGTGAAAACAGTTTGACTTTGCACACCATTTAGGATATTTTAAATTCATCACGAAACCAAAATCCTTCTCTTTACAGCTCAAGAGGCCAAATGGTTAAAGAGGGGAAGCTGGGCGGTGTCTGTGTTTATGGGTGGGGCACACAGTCAGGAAATGTGTAAGAAAAGAGCTGTGAAAAAACACGTTTTCCCTCGTTGTTCACATGATGAGGTTGCGTTCACTGGAGAGTTCCCCACTTTTCATCATCATGAACTTAGGCAGAGAACAGCATTAAGGTAGGTTTATCAAGTTTTATTTTGAGTCATGTATCTGGAATAATGTTTTACTACTGCGACATTTCCGGATGAGTGAGCGTCGCGGGTTACTATTTTGTTGCTAAGACAACCGAGGAGGTAACCGTCCACTTTGTGAAAACGACATCACTTTACAAGTAGGCATACACAGACACGTCATAGTAGAAGTGGCAAGACGTGTGTTTTACTTTTACTCATGTACTTAAAATAACTATATGCCTCAATTTTGGGACTGATGGAGTAACATTTTAAAGTAGGCACCTGTGGGCCTACTTCAGTGGTGAACGAAGTAGGTCTACTCAGATATGTTGTTAAAATAAAAGTAGCAATAGCTACTTCAGGGTAGAAGTCTACTGCTAAGAAGGTTAAGTCCTCTTAAAATTTGTACAAAAGTATTAGCATCAAAATAAATTTAACGTTTCAAAAGAACTCCTGCGACTGGTCAATTTTAGAATGTGGATTAATTGATGCATTACTGTAGCCTATAGGCCTACATCACTTTTATGTTGCAGCTGATAAGGGGGAGCTGAAAGGAAGTAGCCTACCTAATATACTGCTAGTATAGTAGTTAATAGGTAGTTGATAGTAGTTGATGATAAATCCTAGTAGTTGATGATAAATCTTACTTTGGTAGTTACATATTATACTTTGTGTTAGTAATCTGAACCTGCAAAATAACCAGTAGGCTAACTAAAGCTTCAAAATCAATGTATACAAGTAAGGTACAAATACTTAAAATTGTACTTAAATAAATGGGTATCACACAACTGACTTCAAGGACTTTCATTCATAAAATACTGTAGGCTACTCCTTACTCCAACATAAGAGAATAACATGTACACTTTTTACTCCACTACATGTATTTGACAGCTGTAGCTACTGGTTACTTTACAGATTAAAATGGTTCATAATAAAATGATAACATATGTAAAGCATTTGCTATATAACATTATTAAACAATAATTCACCTAGTAGCCATGCTAATAACAATACTAATAGTAATATTTTTTTAGGCTTTTCAGGGAACTCAAAGAAATAAATAAAACCAGTACATTAAGCACAACATGACAATCCAATATTATCAATGTTTTGCTCATAATACTTATGTACTTTAAGGAGTTTTACTTTTACCAGAGTATTTTTACATAGTGGTCTTTGTAATCAAGTTAGTAACTAAAATATTTTTGAGGAAAAGTGAGTATGACTCCGGCTTTGTTTAATTTGACTTCATGTTCTGTAACAATAGATGGTCTCAAATTGTTTTTTAATAAAGTACAGGCCTTTCTCTGTCTGGCTTGCTGCTTGTTTGGATGGAATGAGCCATGTAAGTGTTGGAAAACATCCCAGTGAGTAAGTCATGGGAAGTTTCCCCTGGCTCTGCTGCCATTTTACAGCTCAAGTCTGACTGAACATCTCATTTGTACTTCCTGTTTCTCGTTTCAGTTATTTTCCAAAGGAAGTCCCATTTTGAACATATTATGTTTTAAAGATCATATTGATGATAGTAATTCAGTCAGTATCTTAATTTAATTTAAATCAAATAACTTTATTTATACCCTGGGGACAATTCAATTTCAACTAAAAGAAATTACATAAGCAAGGGACTTATGTAATTTCCTCTTTTGTACAGCATATTGCATTAGTTAAGTTATCTGATGACGTCCAGGAAAGAAGAAGATAATGCCAATGTGAGTTTTTCCCACATTGTTACTATTAGAAGCAGGATTTCATCTTATATAATCTTTATTTGGACATTTTCCAGAAAGGGAGGTGTTATTTAGTTTTTGGATAAAATGTTAAAAGGTTGCAAATGCTAACAGGCACAATGTTGGTAACTAAATAGGGTTATCAGAGAAGGGCAACCAAGGGGCTGAATCTTCCTTCCTCACATGTTGCACAGTCTGATACTGGACGGGTGCGTCACTCAGCCCACTGCCTCTATATTTAGAGGTACAATCTGTGCTTCCCCTAGGGTGGAGTACTTTATAAAAATAACTGGACCATGATTTTTTTTACACATTTTTATTCAGGCTACAAACATTCATTTTTTAGTTTTAAATCCACCTGGACTCTCAATAAAACCCCTATGTCTGTTTTTGTTTCAGGATCTGAGCTGCAGCTGCCTGGAAATCTGCGAGGTACTTAAATGTGTATTTCAGAAACAAGGTGAAGATGCAGGGGGCCATTGCAAGGGTGTGTATGGTGATGGCCGCTGCCATATTAAACCACCCCTTGCTCTTTCCCCAAGAGAACACCACGCTCCCGGACCAGGACCAGGAGCTCATAGCTCGCATGCAGGAGCACGAGGAAAGGCTTAAAATGGAGCAGGCCAGGCTGGAGAAAGAACTTTCACAGCTGGACCCAAAGCAGGAAGAACCCAGCTCGGAGGAAGGTTATAGATGGTACTTTTGGAGAATAGTGTATTTTGTCATTTTCTTAACTATCGAGATGTGCAGGGTGCAGGGTGGTGCTGACATAGAAATCTGGCCAGTTGAGGATGAAGACATGCTTTTAGAGAGTGGATCCATCACTCCCAGGACGATGGTGCTGGATAAGGATATCCTGAGCAACTTCTGTGACAAATGCACTTACACTTCAGCCCATGAAAACTGGAAGGTGAGGGAGTTTGTTGAAGGTTTTGCAGATGACTTGCTGGAATCGCTCAGGAGTGTATGTGACAGGGAGGCAGACGTGGAGGTCTGGGACTTTGTTGGGATTGGAAGCATGTTTGAGTCATGGAAGGTTTGCAAGCCACTGATGTGCGACCTTTTAGTGCCTTTCTCGCTTCCAGATCCGTACTCCTTTCAGTTCCACCTTTGGTGCAGCCCCTCCAGTGACATGCCTCCAGACATGCAGGGCTGCGGAAAGATAAAGGTGACCAGGTTTGATGAGAACGAGGAGGGCTGTCTCTGTGGCAATGCTAACCTGGGAGAGGACATGCTTTGTCTGTTGCATGGCAAGGATGACATACTCAAAGTGGACCATAGTCCTGATGAATTGCTGTGCTCTAGAAACACACGTTTCTTAAGCAAAGATCAAGTCATGAAGTGGTTTCAGATCTCTGTAACCAAAGCTTGGGGACGCATCTCTCACAAATACGACTTTGAGGTCACTTTTCGCAACCTGGATGCTGCCGGTGCTCTGAAGATCCGATTCCGTTCAGGAAAAGTCATTGTAATGAACATTATACCGGTGGTTCAGTTGAAGGATACAGATGCTTACTTTGTCTCCCACTTCCCATCAGATTGTGACAGCTTTCCTGACCCATACTGGCCCTTCTCTTTTGCTGTCTATGAGAGGAATTTGCTGAAACATTTCGCTAAACGCCTACCACAACATTCCTCTCATTTACACTGCCTTCAGATAGTTACCTTCCTAAATAGAAAGCAGACATGGCTCACAGGAAAAAGTGCCCTGACTAACTACCACTTCAAGACTGCTCTGTTGCATCTGTTGCTGAGTAAAAGGCCCTCCGTGTGGGGCATTGAGAGTGTAGAGCAAAGGCTTCGGGATGTACTCAGCTTCTTGCAGAGGAGTCTACATGAGAAGAGACTTCATCATGTTTTGGTTGGTAACAGTAATGTGCCAAAGGAAGTAAAGGTACCTGAGATAATTCGCAAAGCAGAGCCCATCAATCTGTTCCGGTCGCTGGTGTTGCAGAGGGAACTTTACGCAACAACAGTCAGGCATTTCCACGAGATGTTGAGAAATGCACCTGTGCTCATACAAGAGTACACACCGCACTTACTAAATGAAGGTTTACACCAGACTAGATGAAAGTTTGTGAGCTATGTTTTTTTTTTTTGTCATGACTAAAGCACTAGCAGCTCTTTAAATATCAGTTTTACCAATAATAATGTTAAAAATACTTGCACAGATGCACATAGAACAGTTATTTCAGTTACCGCTGATGTCTTGACAAGGTAGTGGGAATAAGGGACTCCGACCAACACATAAGCAGAATTTTAATCTTTTTTTTTTTTTTTAGTTCAGTCTCTAGGACTGTTTCTTGCTTGTTTTATAGGCGTAACCTGGACAAGAATTTTTCAGTACTTATTTGCTGCCTTTAAAAGAAGCAACAACAAGTATTAATACTGAATTTCATCTTTCACATATAAAAGACAATGCACTTTTATCTGTTTAGTCAAACATTTAAACAGAAATACCTCTCATATTATGCTGGTCTAAATGGGAGTAATATACCAAACAGTGTAGCAGTGTTTATTTGCATTCATACTGTTGCAAATCTGATGGCAGCTATTACATTTTGTAAAGTTCAATGTTTTTTTTTATTATTGCTTATTACAAAGCAAACTTGTTACATTTCTTCTGAATGGTGCAGTTGTCCCCTGTTTATTAGATGAGACCACCCTGTGTAGCCTAGGGGAATACATGTTTATTATAACACAGTCAAAAAATCTGATTAAGGCCAGTGTTATTACCTCTTTTTTTTTTTTTTAGAAAAAGTGCAACATCATTTAACACCTTGAGACATATTTTCCTCATTCCTTTTATGGTTCATATTTTTCTTCAATAACAAATTAATTTGTTACCGTATATTTTACATCAAAGTTAGAAAAAACAGACGTGACTCCAGAATAACCATGACCTAAAACATGGATATGAATAAAAAATAGGACGGTTTAAAGGCCCTTAACACCCACACAGGTGTTTGTAGTTAATGTGGCTGACTGGACCTTTTTCCAAGACTGTGTGGTTAGACTGAGTGACTGACATCTTCCTGACTACACTGTTAGTATTATTGCATCTGTTAGGGTAGGACAATTTACACCTTTTGTCATACTTATTGGTAGAAAGAATTTGTGACCTAATAAGTTCCTATGAAAGCTCCGGCTCATCTTTAACCTGAAAAGAGTCTAATCAGCCAGAATAACTAAAAACACATGTGTGGGTGTTCAGAGGATTTAAGGTGTTTGATCACTTATTTTCTACAGGCCATAGTCGTAGTTGGGTTTCCCCTCAACGTAAGCCTTGTAGAAGGCTTTGTGGTTATCCACGCTGTGCATGGTGGCTTTGACAGCCATGTCATCCAGCATGCGCTCTGTCCACTTCTTCAGCTCGGGTGTGCTGTCAAGGCAGCTACAAAAAAGACAACTTGAATCAGTTAAGTGTATTCTTTATCCCAAAAGGGCAATTTGTATGTAGCAGGAAGACATCACATGAATATACAACACAAACCAAACAATTGACAAAAATACAAACAGATGCTTCAGCCTCAGTTAATTAAATCATTCACCTAAGACCAGATAACACCTGGACATTAGTTGTCCTAATGAAATATGATTTGTCAGATGTCATGAAGGAAATCTGACAAAGAAGACTTATAGGCTCTGTTCTGATGAGATTCCTTGCTTATCAACATACAAGTCTTTTGTACTGTACTTAATATTTGTACTTTTTGCTTGAGTGTTTTAAAATGCTACCATCAATAAAATGTATTTTATTTATTTATGTCATGAGAGGTTGTTACTTACTGTTTCAGTTCAAACACATCTAGCCTCTCAAACCACGGCCACATCATGTAGTCAATCATTGTGATGGAATCACCACCAAAAAACGTGGTCTTCTTGTTAACCAGGTCCTGAAAAATAAACATCACGCCCATTAGCGTTGTATAAAAAACACTAAACTAGCCAGGTACAGTCATTAAAGACTTTAATGTTAATTACAATTCATAGACAGTTACAGCTGCGCTCTCATAATCATTCCTGGGGACAATTTTGACTTTACAGTCTACCAAAGCAAATATGTCTGGTAATTGTGTAGAAGAAACCAGAGCAGTGGACATAGCAACCTACCTCATTTAATTTGGAAAGCTTCTCTTTCAGTTCAGCTTCCAGTCCTGAGACATCCTCGCCGTTCTTTCTCCCCATTGGGATCTTGTAGAAGTATGGTATTATCTGTAAAAAAACAGTGGCTTTAATATGATTTGATGGTTGTTAAAAGAAGACAAGTATACAAAACACAACCCCAGGATTAAGATACAAGTCTTCGTACCTTGGAAAATTGCTCCAGCATCATCTTCTGTTGAGCTTTACCAAAAGGAGAGGAAGGAAGCAGCTTCTTCTCAGGGTAAACTTCCTCCAGGTAGTCACAGGTGATGGGAGACTCATATATCACCTCACCAGCAGGTGTCTCCAGTGTTGGGACAAGACCAAGTGGATTCTTCTCGAGGAACCAGTCCGGTTTGTCTTTCAGGTTGATGTTGATGGTGTCATGCCTAAAAGAAAAAGAAAAAGAAAAAAGGTTATTTAATCAAAACACACATCACAGGGATTTTAATGTCTTGCTGTTAGTGAAGCAATGGTCAAACATAATACAAAATGTGTATTTACTTGATCCCTTTGGCACTCAACACCAATCTGGTCCTCTGGGCGAAGGGGCAGAATCTCATGCTGTAAAGTCTGATGTAGCCGTTGGGGACTGCACCGGGTGCAGCACTTCCTGAAAGAAAAAAATATCGCCATTTCAGTTGCTGGTAATTATGTCTGAAAGTAAACATGTAAATTCACTTGTTAGTTTTGTTTCAGATTTTTTATTTAAGCATTTCGAATTTTCCAATTAAAACACCATTGGTGAATAATAATATTTAGTAAAGAATCTCAGTAATTAACTTATTTATCCAATGTAAAACCGGTTTTCTGAACTTTATCCTTTCAGCTATTTCCAGTCACATTGGAGAGAGATGTGTCCCACTGATAACATTTTAAATGAGTGAATTATAATATCCATAAATTAGCCTAAATACTTCTAGGACATTTTAGTTGTCTTTTACAACATGTTATCAGATCAGAGTAGCCACAAAGAGTCGCTGTACACAGTGAATTCTATCTTAAGTGCATTACATTCAGTGGTACCGGTGTGATACCCCTACTGGTTTCCACAACAACTGGTTACCGTCATAGACAGTTAAAGAAAGAAAAGGTTGTCCGT
>NC_048423.1:9162674-9344106 GCF_013103735.1 Etheostoma cragini | reverse complement strand
GTACGGACAACTTTTTCTTTCTTTAACTGTCTATGACGGTAACCAGTTGTTGTGGAAACCAGTAGGGGTATCACACCGATAATAATCAAGGTAAAAAAAGAGTTGGAGAATTGAATTGAAGACTCGATTTACTGTTGGATGTTTAAGAACGGACTGAGGAGGTTAACGTTGCATGTAATCATCATGACTCAGCAGAAATAGTCATCATGACTTTGCATAAATAACGTAACAGCAGAGACGAAGAAATGTTGAGTGGGATCTCAAACATCTGGCAGCATGTAAAGTTTAGTTTAATAACTTAGGTATTAATGCAAAGCGATGCATTCAGTGGAAAAGAGAGACATAGACACATAAACCTGTGATATTTAACGTTACGTGACAGATTTAAGAAAATGACAAAGAACAACCGTAGTAAAAGAAAGAGAATGCTAATCGTAGTTAAGCTTCCTAGCAAGTCAGTCAGTAATCGCTGTCTGTCTTACCTTTGGCGAAACACTTTTCAGTAGACATGTTGAAAATTGTGGTGAATAAAGATCAGTGTGAAAACGGACTTTGCACGGACGGAGAAGGTTTGTGGATGACCGAGAAGACAGGTAGAATTATTTAATGTGTATCACACTTCCGGTGTAGGCGTGTCAGATATGTATCAACCAATAGCATGGAAAGGAGGGGAGGGGGTTCCTAGGAGTTTTTTTGTTGCCAGGGATACGCAACTACAAGCTCAGTACTCGCCCTTTCGTTTGTCGGGTGTATTGGTGGGGGGAAAAAAGTTTAAGTGGACTGTATGTAATTTTATTCTTATCTCAAAATGGATGAAATTGGAAGTTTAGAAGTCAGGTATGTCGCTGCTACAAATTCACTTTAGTACAATTAACTAGCTAAACCGTTAATGTACCGTTTTATTCATAGCATAACGCTACATGGTTACGTATTTGGACGGGTCACTGAAGGTGTAACGCTATATGCTAACCTCTTATCCATGATGCCTCAGATACTACATTAGAGAAATAATACACCCATGCATGATAGGTACACACTGTGGCTAGCTAACATTTTGCTGTTTTACTCCCTTCAGGTGGGTACAAGGTTTTACAAACAAGAGTATCGAGTTTGTCGACAATAAAACAGTATGCTACACATGTGGGTCTCATATCTGTTTCCTCAACCTGGAGACAACAAAGCGAAGTGTGCTTCAGAGTCCTGGCAGAGGCATTGGTGTATTGACAGCCAATGGCAACAACAAGACTTTTGCTTTCTCCGAGGAAAAGCTATCCCCATCTATATTTGTGTACAATTTCCCTGAGCTTCAATTGAATAATGAACTAAAAGGTAATATACTTTTAGTAGATGCTGTTTTATATAGATGATTTCAATATAATTATCTTTCTAGATGTATTTGAGCTTTTGGTGTTTGTTTGTATGCATCACTCCTACATTTATTTTCCCTCACACAAATCCTAATTAGATAATTATTTTTCCAGGAACAGCACAACTGGACTACACATCGCTGACATTAAGTGATGGTGGTCCTTATTTAGGCTGTTGCTCCTCTCTTCCAGACCACACCATAACAGTGTGGTAAGCCATTGAGAGCCGAAAAGTACTTTATACTGTGTACTTCATATGTTCCGTTTATGTTATGTTTATTTAGGCTGAGCAGCTATGTTACTGTAATCATGACTGTGTGATGCAGGAACTGGGAAAATGCTGAGCCAATTTGTACTCAACCACAAGCTGGGCAGAATGTCATTTCTTTGGTCTTCAACCCTCTGAATTGGCTCCAGCTCTGTGCTTTGGGCACTACATCCCTCACTGTCTGGGCTATTGAGAAGAGTGCCAGCTTTCATGTCCTGAAACCAAGGTAAAGCTGACCTTTCTGTAAAAGCAAGTTGTTTAAATCTAAATTGATGTATGGTCATTACACTTTCTGTGCCTTTTTGTGCATGAAATTTAACTGATAAATTATACATAAAAACCTTAAATAACCTGCATATATCCTTTACAGTTTGAAAGCACCGACTCCCATGCCAGACTGAACAACATATGCAGCACCTAGATACACAAGATACCTAGAATGCAGTGTTAAACAATAATATCTACGTGTATGTCATGTTTGTTGCATTGCAGTGTGATAGAGCTTCCAGCAACTGATGGTTCCTTTGTTGAGACATTGGTGCCCACCTCTCATACTGTCAGGGACAAACTGCCTTATTTTGGTCTTGAGATGCCTCCATCAGCCATCTCAGGACTCAAGGGAGACAAGGCAGAAAGCATTTTGGTATTGTCCCACTGCCATTTATACACTAATATGACAAAACAAGTACACTTTCACCAATTAATATGTTTGTTTTGGTGATACAGCTGTGATTTAAATCTATGAATATCTTTTTCAGGCACACAAACAAAGACAAAATGTAAACTGTTACACACTCCACTTGTGTTTACACAGACTAAACTCTGCACCAAAGCCAGACTAACTCCTACTGCCATCTGCTGGACAGCCACATCAGAGCTATATGTGGGCTGTGCTGAAGGCTTCCTGCTACTTGTTGACCCAGAGAGCCTCTCTGTCTCTGTCCTCTTCAACCCAACAAGTAAACAAATACACACATTGGGATGGAGTAGATATTTAAAAGCCATTGGGATACATTTTGATATTGCCTAATTTTATTTGGCAATAGAAAAGACATTTTTACATCTGATTTGTGTTCCACTTTTGTTCAGCTGTTGATGCCATCCCTGTACTCAGACAGAGCAACTTTCAAGGCTTAACCCTTTACAAGAATGGATTGATTGTTGTAGGAAAGGTACAAGCCCAGGCATCCTTTAACATCTTCTAGCTCACTGAGTATGACACATTTAAATATAATACTTTAACTCTTCTGCCCATCGGTGTTCTGATTTGCAAATTTAGCCATCACAAATTCCCAATTATTCCAATTTAAAAGTACTTTAAAATGCATATGTTTTACAGGAGAGTGCGGTGCACTGTCTGCAAATCAAAGCGTCTCAGATTGACGTCACACAAACATGGCAATTAGAAAGACCTGTCACAACTGTGATGTACTCCCCTGACTATGAAACGTTACTTTTATCTTCTAATACAGTAAGTACTTATGCACCACTGTGTTATTGTTTATGAAGCCACCCGTTATTCCATCAAATAATAACATGTTACTGTACTTGAGAGAAAAGGTATGTTAAAAATGAAATCTGAGAACAAAACCATTTTTTTGTTTTTTAGGGGCAGATCTATATGTTGAACCCGACCCAGTCAGACAAAATTGTGAAGGTCCTGGATGTTCTCAGCGGCAACTTTGTGGCAGCAGCTTTGTCACTCATTGACAAGGACATTTGTGTGGTAAAACATTTGTGTTGCTCAAGAATGACAGTGTCTCATGATGGTATGTGTAATTTAGGTCACTGTCTCTTAAGCAAGAATTGATGTTTGTGTTTTTGCTGGTCGCAGTCAGTGAGAGATTCTGGAGAACTGCAGCTGTGGTCCCCAGATGGCATTTGCGTTGGTTCCCTGTCTCTTCAAGCTGAGGTCAGATTCACAACATATGAATATTTTGAACATGTCAGTAGTGTCATAGTAGCCTAATGCATCTGTTCTGTAAGCATGTGAAAATTAAAGAGAACATTTATTATAATAGTAAATTTAAAGCCTTTTATCTGTGTTTCTAGTTGACAAGTCTGGCCTGCTGTCCTATTGCAAAATATGCAGCTGTTGGAACAGCTTCAGGAAATGTCCTCTTTATTGACCTGAACAAGCAGCAGCAGCCTCGCCTGGTGCACCAGGTTCATCTCTACCAAACACCTGTGGATCACCTACTGTAAGTATCCTCCATCCCTGTGAAGCCACAGAGTTTCAGTTTAACACTGCACCTGTGACAGTAGTATGTCATCACTCATTAATGAATTAGAGGCATGAGTTATCTCTCCCCATAAACCCAGAGATGACAACACTGCTCTTCCACTTTTGGAAAATAAAAAAAGGTCTTTACAGGCTTTCTTATTTTGTGTGTGTGTGTGTGTTTGTTTGTGTGTGTGTGTTTGTGTGTGTGTGCGTGCGTGTGCGCGTGTTTTGTGTTGTGTGTGTACAGATTTGATCAAGAGGGGCACTACCTTCTCACCGGTGCCGCAGATTCCCATATATATTTTCTAGATGCAAAGCCATCAAAGATGTTTTCAGTCATAGGATACACAGGTAGGTTCTCATTTTCATTCATTATTTAGGCATTGGAGTCACTTAGAAATGTCCATTCCACTCCATTATAGACACCAGCTGAGATCAGTTGCATTTTTTTTTTAACCAAAGGAGCAGTTTCCAGATTACATTATGTGCTTACATAAATGCACAATGGTTCTCCAGTGTTTTCTCAGTTAGCTTTTTAAAATGGTATCAGATTAGTAAACAGAATGTGCCTTTGGAACATTGAATGAATGGTTTCAGATCATGGGCAATGTAGATGTTTCATTAAAGATCAGGCACTTCTTTCTACAGTCGAGAACCCCTTTTTTTCTGTAATGGAAATTTCTAAGTGACCGGTAGTGTTTGTGTGGATGTGTGTGTGTGTGTGTATACTGTATATGTGTTTTAATGATAAATTGTCCTTTTACTCTAACACCTATTAAAGATGGAGCAAGATCAAGCTCACCTGCATCCTTTTTTCATTTGATTTTCCTTGCCAGTTGTTCCTGGACCCATTTTGTCCCTTTCCACTCAGTGCATCAGGGACTGTGAGCAGGTGAAAGTTCTTGCGGTGTGCACTGGACACAAGGGCAAACGTCACGATGGTAGCCTGCTCACAGTTCTCTCTCTGCCTGCGAGGGACCTTCCAGGTACAGCACTGATGGAGTAGATTCATTCCCTACTTATTCTCAAGATTATTTTGTTCATTTAAGGGTGTTTTGCATATTGGTCAGAAGTTGTTTGTTAAATCAGCCCTAGTTGAACATCATAAAGTGCTCTGGTACAGAGGGGAGAGAGCTATTAATAATAGACCTGTTTCGGTCCAGTGGGGTCAGTGTCAAAGATGCAAGATGAGGACCTAATGTGCAACACATTATTGCTAGAATTATCTGGTGATATTAACCAGTAGTTATAAGGGTCCACCTTTAATAATTTAATATGACATGAAAAATATTATAATATCATAAATAATAATTCTATAATACTTTAATATGATATGAATAAGAATACTATAATGATATAATATAAATAGTAATTTGATATAATATAAATAATACTATAATATAATATAAATAATAATACGATATGATAAAAATTATAATACTGATACTTAGTTTTCAGTTTATGGTGCAAAAGTCTTTATAGCATATGTCTTTGTGTTGTAGGGTGTATTTCTGTTGTAGTGTGTGTATTTGTGTTGTGTGTACATGGGTTGTAGTGTGTATTTGTATTGCAGGGTGTGTATTTGTGTTATAGTTTTTGTATTTGTGTTGCACGGTGTGAAGTTGTGTTGTAGAGTATGTGTATTTGTGTTGTAGTGTGTATTAGCTGTATCAGTCATTTGCCTGGAGCCTAAGGCGTGGTGACGTTGGCTGGAGTGTGTGCACTAGTGGCCAATTTATATATATTAACTACTAGTACTAACAACCAAGCTTTTTTCCAGTTAATACCAGGAATTAAAGATCCCCAGTAGAATTTTCCTCTAGGATATATTCTTTTTTCTAAAATGAAAGCTCTGACGAATATGTTTATCACATTTCTTATCTAGCACACTAACCCCATTGTTGTGTATTTGTCATGCTACAGAGACTGTGTAGTTACAGTTACGTTAGGTACGGCTACGTTCATTACGTACGCTCCAGGCAAATTACTGATACAGCTAACACACACTACAACACAACTACACAATCTACAACACAAATACAAACCCTGCAACGCAAATAAACACTACAGCGCATAAACACACTCTACAACACAACTACACAACCTGCAACACAAATACACACTACAACCCATATATACACAACAAAAATACATACACTACAACAGAAATACACCCTACAACACAAAGACATATGCTATAAAGACATTTGCACCATAAACTGAAAACTAAGTATCAGTATTATCATTTTTATCATATCATATTATTATGTATATTATATTATTATATTATTATTTATATCATATCAAATTATTATTTATATTATATTATTATAGTATTATTATTCATATCATATTAAACTATTATAGAACTTTTATTTATGATATTATAATATTTTTCATATCATATTAAATTATTAAAGGTGGACCCTTATAACTAAAAAAAATTAGACAAAGGCTATGGAGGTCCAGTGCAGACATTGGAGGAGTGATGTTGGAACATTAAACAAAAGATAAGAATTTATCAACCTCCAGCTAATGTATCATCTACTGTAGTTGAAGAGAGGTTTACAAGGGGATTGATGACATCAAACCAGATTCAAGTAGTGTGCTGGTAGAGAGAAATTAATAGTTACAAAATCTTTCAGCAGTAAATTATGGAGTTGCAGTTTACTAGACTTCCACTTGCCTTCTGTTCTTCTTTCTGTTTTAAGGCTGGGAGAATGCTCTGAAAGTGGACTGGAAAACCAAAACCAGATACATTAGCATAACCAATTAATAGTACTCAACTGGACATTTTTATAAACTGTTTTGATATGTTGTTACTAACACTGTTAAAAAGAGATAAGACAACTGAGTGTTTTACAACGATGCACCCACTTGTTATATAGCCTGTAAACTATGTTGACAAAGACAGACAGGCATTCAGGGGAAAGTGCAAACATTAGTTATAGGTGTGGCCACAGATGAGAGCTGTGCCACACACAGGTTAAACAAGTTAAAAAATAAAAAAACATACCTGTTGTTTTAAGGTTTCAACAGTGTTTACAGATCATTTCTATATGTGGTGTATTTTCTATACATACATACTTAAGCTGATACAGCACTTCTGTGCCAAGACCAACTATTACTATTATTATAGATGTGTAGATACATGCTCTCTGTAGTATTTGTCTCAATGGAAAGGTGTTGTTTTAACTAAACACAAAAAGCAAGCCTGACTGTTTACAATTATTTATTTAATTTCAATTTGATGATGTGCCTCTACTGATCTACAGATTGTGTAGACCTACATGGTTGTCTGTCTACACACATCCTCAAAGTGTCTACATACAAAGTGGATCATCCACTTAAATCCTGTGTTCTGGGAGTCAGCGAGGTCTTTGCTTTCTGCCACAAGAAGAAAACTCTTCTGCGATTTCAACTTCCCCAGGTTTACCGCTGCCTAATGTCACAGATTATTATGATCCTTATTCTTATTCTTATCCACCTTAAATATCATTGATACAATTTTACCGACTGTCTGCCCAGGACACCGACGGTCTTTCCAGTCATCAGGTGGTCCAGCTCAAACCAGAGCAGGAAGTGAGGGGTCACCCTCTGGGCCCTGCCTCTCCACTTTTGTCTCCTCATCAGTTATGGCTGGCTTCTGTGGGCGGAGATGGCCTCCTTTGCATCCGAGAAACTGCTTCCATGGTAGTAGCTAATTTTATTTGGTTTTTATTTATTTAACATTTAAATCGTGTTTTCATGTCTATAGTGTGTATTATGATGCTGTTGCTACTTGCACAGGAGCGTTACATTGAACTGCAATGTCATTCATGCCGTCTGGGAGGAGTACGGAGCGTGTCCTTCTCTGCAGACAGCCAGACACTCTTCACTGCTGGCTTAAGAGATGGCTCCCTTGTGTGTACTGATCTCAGGTAAAACAGCAAGCAGTCGGTCATGCTTACATAAAGCACAGCTGTAAACATTAGAGGGGGCTGTTGCTTGCAGTGATGCCACTCTTATGCAGTTGGATATGTGCACATTAAACAGTATATTTTACTCTCTTAGTGTTGGCCTTGAGGGACAAAAGTAAATAAATACAAGGGATGTGGTGGGTCAAGGGGATCGTGGCCCAAATCTGCAGGAAAACAAAGCTCCAATATATTTCACAGAACAATCTCCCCCACAACAACAGATCACATTCCACGTGTGGCTCCTCTCCTTGATCATGCAGGCTTTTATTTTTCCTTAACCCTTCATGCTGCGGGAATTGTGATAACATTTTTTTCATCTATTGTTGGTTCACTATCCATTGGCTCCTTAAATTGTTGATAGTACAGTAATTTAAAGGACAGGTCTGGTGATCTTTATTTTGTTATTGTCATCAAACCCCATTAAAAGACCAAAACTCACAAGGAAAAGTATTGTCTGTGTAGCCAAAGCCTTATAATGTATGGCAACATGTGTCTTCATTATGATCAACACAGGCACTGTCATTTAATTTGAGTAAATCCCATATACACGCTCCTTCTGCCATAAATACTCACTACTGCACCGAATTAAGAGCAGAAAAGGATCATGAATTAATGCACTATTACCCTTGTTTAAGTAACATTTGTAAATATATATATATATATATATATAAATAAATAAATATATATATATATATATATATATATATATATATATATATATATATATATATATATTTGAAGTGCCCAACAGTTTTATGCAATCATTTTAAAACCTTTTTTTAATGAAACTATATATTTCTCACCAGTTTAAAATATATTTATGTCTTCAGTAGGAACAAATGGGCTCGGTGCTGAATGCTGCAGACGGGGTCAGGGAAGTCCGAAATTATAGAGAGACACACTAACTGCTGCTACTTTAGTCTTTTGATGGGATTTATTGAAGATAGTAAAAATCTAGATTATCGTCAGCCTTATTAGTTAAAGTTCTTCTTCTCTTACGCTTATCATTCATTGTTAAATTACAAATACAAAATGGCTACTTGTTGCAAAATGGTATTTTCATATTAAGGCAGAAAGAAAAAAAGAACTCTACAGTTCATTTTGTTTCCTTTTAAAGACAGAGAGATAGGGACAGGATAGGGGGTGAGAGCATGTTTTTTTTTTTTAATGGTTATTTTTAAATGTATTCGGATGTATGGATTAACTGGCCATCATCAATCCTCCACAACAAATATCTTCATATATCTAACTTCTTTTGTGTATATCTTGTGTTTTTCATGACTCAATACAGAATTAAAGGTGTGAAGTCTGGTAAGGTAAATGAAGCCAACAAGTACAGTCAGTCTGTGGATCATTTCTTTAAGAACATATTCAATGCCGAGAATCCCGTCCTCATTGCCTTGCCTGAGTGGCGCCAAGGATCTCCTGCTGGCACAGAAAAAACAGAGGAAAATGAGGTAAATTATATTCTGTTCTGTTTTATCAGTGAATTGGTATTACCTAATAGTGTACATAATGTTTCTGTGTTGCTTTTGGAACTCCAAACAGTATTAATACTGCTATTGCAGAAAATATACTCATGCTAAAACTAATACAGTCTAGTACAAAGGCCCATGCAATAACTTTTACCATCATGAAAGTTTTACTGTTCAGTTATACTGATGTAATTTATGATATTTATTATTAAATCAATGCCTCTCTAAAACAGTTTCAACAAAAGCATTGTATTGCAGACTTAGAATAATGATACAATATTCCAGCTGTACTGTACAGCAGATTATGGAGGTGTTGTAGGTCTTAAAAGTATGAGGCATCCCAGTAAATTTGAAGAAACAATTTGTTTCTGAGCTGTTTTTAGTGATACACAGATCAGCACTTTGTGGTCTTGAGGCACCGTGGTATACATCTGGTATGAATATTACCCAATTTGATAGATAATAAATGCTTATTTATTGCTTATGCAAAGGCCTTGTTCATTACTAAACTAGCATAACATTTTAGTAATGTGTGAAAGTGAATGCTTTTCTCATGCTTATTTTTTGCTTATTTCTTATATGTGTTGTTAACAATCTGTAGGTCAGTGGTGAAGAGGAGACTGTGGATGTGACAGAGCAGGATGACAATTATAACAGCCTGCTGTGTGTTCCACTTTCACACCCCACCTGGCTGGAAAGAAGGAGAGAGGCAGTAAGTGACTTTTTATGCTGTAATAGTTGCGGTGGTGGCATAAGATGTGGAATATGGTATAGATAGATAGATAGATAGATAGATAGACTATGTTTAGATAATTCTCCTGTGTTTCTATGTTGCTGGTGGAGGATTTTGAAATTGTCCATTACACCGTCGTGTGATATCTTGCTGTGTTGCTTTTGGCATTAAGTTTCTCTATGATACAGCTTGATTTATAGTCACGGATTTATAGAGTTAAGAGTCAACAAAATAGAAAGTGGTAAAGCGCTATACAGCTGATAAGCAGTTGTAAACAAATGTTTAGTACTTTGTTACCTGACAGTGCTTGATAACAATAAATTAATACTGAAGGTGTGGCAGTCTTTGAATTGTAGGATTTACACCTCAGCAACATTCACACATATGGGAAATGGGCAGAGAAACTTTCCAGCCTGCTTTTATGCTACAACATGCTACTTATCTGAATCACGTGTTCTTCAAGGACTTCAGGTTTAATCAAGCAGCCTCATGTTGAGTGATGGAAGGTGGGATGGTGTTGGAATTTTTTTCATAAAGTGTCTGACTTTCATACAAATGATTCAATCTGTGTGTTTTGAACAGGTTATAAAAGAAGAGAATGAGCAATATTTGGAGACAAAGAAATACCTGAGGAAAACCGTCAAAGAGTTACGTGACACTGTAAGTGAGTTTTAATAAATAATAAGTAAACAATGACACCTCATGACAAACTAGAATAACATTACAAAGGGCATGTAAGCATGTAAACAGTGCATGTTTGGTAAGTGCTTTTTTAATTCAATACAATTCAAGACGTATCCCTGTAATTATACGCAGCAGCTCATTAGCCAGGGCAACACATACACAAACAGTAAATGAAAGAAAAAAAACAAAAATGTTTTATCATAAACCTAAAACACTCATAATCCTAAGAATAAAAACTTTATGTGCAAGTTATACAACAACACTGAATTTTTAAGTCATTCAATTGTATCTTCTTTTACCCTTTAATTTACAGTTGTATTGTTTTCTAGCACAAAAAATACAATAAGTCCATCATGAAAAATCCATATTAGTTCAACGAGCAAATTACATTTGTAGTAATGTTTTAACAGTCTAGCTAAGGTAGTTCTAAAAAGGTCGGTGCACAATTACAAAACAGTTCACAGAGTGGTGTTAAAATGTTCACAAAAAGTTTGTCTAACAAAAAATATATATCTAAATCATCTTTTGTGTATTGTCAGATCCAGGAAATGATGCGTGAAAATGAGACCCTCCCAGATATCGAGCGTCTTGAACAACAGAAGTTCAACCTAGATGTTGAGGAACAGAGGAGATTGGAGGACATGGTGCAGCAGGAAGTTTCTCGGGTAACGCACAATCACGAACCCACTGAAATTTTAATTTCGCTTTGAGGTTGTGATGGAAGTGTTTTTTAACGCAGTAACATTGTAGGTGCAAAATGAAGTGGAATGGGAGATTTTAGCAAAATGTTACCTTCGTGATGTCCTAAAAAGAGAATTCTGGGATTCTATGAAGGTCAAAGGCAAGGCCGTCAAGGTAAGATTGCTTAGCAACTGGCACAGACAAGTGATATTTTCTTAATTATCACAGTATGTCATCATCTGTACTAAGAAATCTAAATCACTTCTGGCTGCTTACCACAGGCCTTTCACTCAGAACATGAGGTGAAGAACTACCCTCTGAAAGAGCGGACGGAGAAAGAGATGGAGGACCTTCGCAGGGTTCAGAATATGAGGACGTTTGAAATAGCTGCTTGCACCGTAAGCAAAACTGCTCCATAGGCCTGAGCATTCTGTGGTTAAGATTCTTGTTGATGCGGAAATGAGAAGCAAATGGGTTGAGTTTGAATGGATTACAAATAGATGCTATGGCTGTTTATTAGGTAAAACAGAAAGGCAGCATGCAAACCTATTCTAAAGCTGTGATAGTGAAACCTCTTCAATATGTGGGTTTTCACTCTCTGGAAATACATTTCACTCTCTGGAAATACATTTTATGGCCAAACCATTCAAGTCAAAACAGGGTTACAGCTGGAAAATAATTTGGTGCTTTGAATCACAGTCCTACAGCTGACCTTTCACTGGTGTAAGTTATTGAAATGCTTGAACACGTGCCAGTCCACCAGTGTTGAAACTCTTCTAGATTTATGGCCTAAACATAGTTGTTAGGATAGCTCCCTTCACTGCAATATTCCTTACATTTTATAATCTTAGGGCCACAGATTCAGTCCTCAACATTTAATTCAGCCCAACAAGTATTTCTTCCTACCTTTCAACTGCAGAGCAGCCTAAAGAAAAGTTCCAACACAACCAGTGCAAAGAAGGAAGAGGAGAGGGAGGAAGGCCACAAGGCAGACACTGCTGCTTTAACGGGAAGTTTCTCTGCTCAGTTAGGATATTCAAATCCTTGGATCTACGATCAGTTCAGCCTGCAAACCACAGAACAGAGGATCGCTCAGACAATTCTGCTACAGGTGGGAACCTGTTCCAAAAACTGTTGGATCTCAGCAGAAATGTGATAATGATGCTTTTATGTTATATAATACTTTGCCATAACAGTACCCAAAACTCACTCTTAAAAATCACTACTATAGAAAGTGAACTAAAGACAAAAAATAAGTTATTCATAAGAACTAACTGACTCAGTCATACATGGTTATTGTCATCACGATCATGAAAACTATTTTGTTCTTTGCCGAATTTCACTCAACTCCAAATGCAGGATGTGATTTATCGCATCAAGACAGCTTTCAACACTGACTTTGAGGCCGTGCACAGACAGAAGGTGCAGGAGCTGAACCGTGTGAGGGACAGGAACAGACACATCAGGAAGATCTTGCTGGAGCTGGACATGAGCGAGGACCTGTGGGAGCCCAGCCTGACCGTCAGCGAGCAGCCAGAGAAGCTGCTCACTGTGGACGACTCTGAGGTTCCTACCGCATTTCAAACATCTCAACAGTTTACAAAGTTCACATCCACAAACAAAGAATACTTTGTGGTCTGTTGTTTACTGAAATGTGAAATAGTATGTGGTCATCATCATCTGAGATGCTTTTTCACAGTTTACCAAAGAGAAATGCACCTTTGTCCCACTCTAGATAAAAGCAGAAAAGTACCTCACCCCAGAACAGAAAAAGGAGGAAGAGAGGAAGAAGTTGGAGGAGCAAAAACGTGCAGCTGCCAAAGTATGCTGCCATAATAAATGTGTTTTTGTTTTGCAACTCTTGTTTGTTGCTAATTACACATTCTTGAACTATTTCCATAATGGAAAACTGCATTTGATTATTATTGACAACAGTAAAAGTACATTAAACTTAAAAAAGTACTTTATCAAAAATAAAAAATAAACATATTAATATGGTAAGTCTATGTGATTATACAGCAAGTAATGAATACAAGTAGGTGAGTTCTGTCATAGTAGTAATTGATCTTTCTATTGCAGGGTGATAATGTCCGAGACAGGGCTCTTGATGACATGATGGATGGAGTGCTTGAAGTGAAAAAAGAGGACATTTTGAGAATGGTAGGTTTTTATATTCAGTATATATATTTAGTCATATGCTTGTTTGTTCAATTAACTTAAAGACAATTTGAAATACACGTTTTTTTAAGGCCCTGCAAAGATTAGTCGATTAAGCATTTTGTCAATTGACAGAAAATCTGCATCTTTTTTAATAATCGAGTAATTTATTTAGTCATTTTTCAGGCCAAAACATTCTCTGTTTTTAACTTCTCCAATGGGAAGATTTGATGATTTTCTTTACATTTGACAGTAAAGTGAATATCTTTTGGTGTTGGACTGTTAAGAAAACAAGACATTTCCTCTCCTTGGGCTGTTGACTAGACAGTGCATTTTATAAATCTTATTGGTATTAAACAAAGTCTATTGACCTAATTGTTAGTTGCAACCTTGATGTAAATTGTATTATTATAAGATGCTATGTTATTATGTATTTTTTTACACTATTTTTTATACTGAATTGTCTGAGAGAGAAAGAGCAGAATGAAACCCTTCCCTGACTCCAGCAGTCATTTCTTGTGACGTGAACAAAACACTACGGCTCACTGCAGCCAAAATTCAAAACTTGATACTCATACAAGATCGTATTAGGCAAATTATGTCTTAGGGTTTTCTTTTTTAACATTTTTTCTAGGAAGTGTCAGTTCAAATCAAATGCATGAAGTGCAAATAGTTTCTATTGATTTGACTCCACAGGAAATACCTCCGCCTGAGTTTGTTTTGACCAAACCTGACATTCACTGGAGTGAAGAGGAGAAAAAAGTTTATAAAGAGTATGAAAAGAAAACCAATGACCTGAGTGAGGAGAAGGAGAAATACAAAAAGGTATTACATGAGACAGATTCATAATACAGTTTTCAGAAATATAATTAGCATTGTATCAGTGACTAATCAATATAGATCATCTGTGAACTCTTTAATTCCAGTCAATGGAAACTGAAATTAAAAAACTACAGGCGTCCACCAGGGAAGCAACCGAAAGGTTTGATGAAACTTTGACAAAGCTGTTTGAGAAGAAAGTGAAATGTGAAATGGCAATTTATCAGGTGAGCCAACACACACACACACACACACACACACATATACAAACACACACACACACGCAGTTCATGTATGTGACACATGGTCTAATAACACAGACGCAAACTGCGTCCCATTACTTTTGTTTCCTCTTTCTCATTTTCCTCACACACACTCTCTGCTCTCATTGTGGTTTCTTCCTTGAGATAATTATGAAATATGATATCTTGTGTATGTGACACCTTAAAAAATTCCTGTTTAATGTTGTTTTTGATGTTTTTTACAGGAAGAACTCAAGATTACTTATCTTGTATATACAGTCCTCATAGAAGACGAGATGAGATGTCGAGAGCTGGAGCTCAAGCTCAAACTTGAAAAAACCTTGGCATACAAGGTCAGAAAACTGCACAGTAATGCTAATGGAATTTATGACATGCATTAGTTTCTGTTATTTGTGAGACACCTGAGTGAATGGTAGTGATGTTCTTCCAAGTTCTAATATATTTAAATTTCCCTATCACTCAGGCATGTTTTGCAAGAGTTTACCTGTGCGGCACACCCATTTAAAGACTGCCGGTCATTAGTTCCCAGACATTCTGTTCTCATCTTATTGACCTGTATTTCAGGATGAAATTGGGGAGGAGGTGAAGAGACACGAAGAAGAAGTAGAATTGTTTCACGAGACCTATGACAGCATTGTAGCTGAGGACAAAGTAAGCCAGCTGGTAAAATACTAAAATAATGTTGACTGTAAGTGATGGTGCAAATACATAGTATCTATCCCCCTCTCCCAAGGTTCTTGACAAAGAATTCAGGAAAGAGTTCTTTGATGTACCAAGCCACATGGTTGATCAACTATATAAGTTATTCAAGCGTAGACCCAGGTTTGTAATACTTACCTTGATATCAATATCAACATTCTAAGTTGTGAATTAGCTGCACAGTTGCTGGACACTGCATTTTACTGTATGCCTCAGGGTTCAAAAGATGAGGACCCAGACCGACAACAACTCCAACCCGTTTAAAGACCAGCGTTTGTGCGGATCTCTGGCTCCTGATGCACTCGGCAAAATACTGAAGGCCATGGAGGAGCTGGATGCACCGGAGAATATACCAGAAGGCTTGAACCCATCAATCTGGGAGAGGTTTTGTCTTGTCCGCAGAACAAAAGTAGAGAGTGAGAAAAAGGTAAAATCAGGACATGGATAGGTTTTGGGCCATCGTTGACTGAAGAAATTCTTAGAGGACTAACACTCATTTGTTTTTTTCAACTAATCGAATAGTGAATTTAAGTGGCAGATCTGTAAAAGAAGTTTCTTAGAATAAAGTCAATCAGCATTAAAAACAGGGAAATCTTGGAGGGGCTTCGCTAGAAAGGTTAAAGATCGAAATGCAGACAAACATCCTTTCCATACCATAAGTATGGAATTAGTAAAACATTTTATAGTCTGGTTACAAGCTTCAATCTTTGAAACTACAAATTAATCTCATCAATTTCATATTTAGAAAACTTAACATTATGATTTTATGGCTTGAATGTAATTGTCCCTTCACTGACATTTCCCTTGCAGGTAAAAGTAAAAGCTTTGACCCTTGCTGAGATGCATGCGTTCCTTCAGACGACGAGAGATGAGGATAACGCAGCACAACAGGAAATTAAAAATCTCTCAGACGGACTTGAAAGGTTTGACTGTGATGTCGTCATTCCTTCTGATTATAAGCAATTGTGTTTAAATTCATAAAACATTTTTATTTGTCACACATTAGGGATGACTGAGAGAATGGCAATCAAGCCACAAGTCTTAAAATTTAGAATTTGTGTCATTATTACAATAGTAAAAGGTGATATATTAACAAAAGTAAAAATTATATATGTATATCATTTTTAAAAAAAAATATCACCTTACAAATAATATTTATCTATGAAAGAATGATCCTCTAGTGGTTTTTGATGCACTCTTCCCTTCCAGGCTGCATAAGGACAAGAACCGTTTCCTGACGGATATCATGGTCCAGGTCCTGCTCAAACAGGGCCAGGTGGAGATGTCTACCACAGACCTGACGGCTGACTACACCGACGCTGTTCTTCACCACAGGAGTGTGGTGGAGGACCTCAACAGAACCATCAGGGTCAGCCTATATCACCAGACACACAGACACTGCAAAACGAGGACGTATATTATTCTGCTGTTGCTATATACAATACACAGGGGGTCATAATTGCATGTACACATTCAAGTGGTGGTCATATACATTGCTTATGAATGTGTCTGTTAAATAATTTTTATCTATATGATCAGACACTTGGAGAGCAGAAGATAGCTTCCATGGTGGAGTGCAAAGACTTCCGGAAGGGCATCATCCAGCTGCAGTGGGAGCACAGGATGATGGGGATGCAGATCAAGGACCTCAACAACAAGGCGAGGGACATCCAGATGTTACGACTCTCTGAGGAGCAACAAGATGTGAGTTTAATTTCACATCAAACTACTTTTTTAAAGTTTTTCTCAGGGACCTGGGTATCTTTTATTTGCAATCAAATACCGCCATGGCCTGAATAAGGAAAGAAGCACTGAATAACACTTTCCGAGGACTAATGCTGCTGGTTAGTGAATAGATATTACCTCGTCCATAATTCATGGTAATATGACAAAAGCTTTCAAAAAGTTTGCATCTGCTTGAAATGGCAATGAAGTATTTGCACTCATGGTGTTAGCATTTCTGGGAAAACCTCAGTCGTTGACATCAAGGCAGGTATTTGGGTTTTGGCAGCATCAGATGTTTTGCGAGCAGAAAATTGTTACCATCCCTGAGTACAGATGGAAGATCTTTTGTTATCACAGACACACCCTGTTCATGCAAGCTCCCCACACTAATTTTTCTTCTTCTTTTTTGCACCCTTAAAAATTGTTGTTGAATAGGTAGAGACTGGTTTAATATATTGTGCGAAATTATGCTTTCTTTATTCTTCTTTCTCAACATACACCGGGGCAGCAGCAGCTCAGTCTGTGAGGACTTAGCTTAGGGACCAGAGGGTAGCTTATACAAGTCCTCGACAAACCAGGAATGGAGTGTGGACTGGCAGCTGGAGATATGCCAGTTCACCTCCTGGGCCCTGCCAACATGCCCTTAGGCAAGGCACCAAACCCCTAACTGCTTGGGTCGCTGTCCTACAGCAACCAACCGGAGGAAAAAAATAACAGAATGAAAAATCCAAGGGGAGGAATAAAAAAAAGTAGAGTATCTACTCCACCATGTTTATAAAATGATTAAAAATTCTTGGAAAACAGAAAAGCTTCTCTGATTCACTGAGCTACTGTCAATCTAAGGTGTGAACAAGCAGTTTCATAAAAAACAGACCACAAAGCTGGACAGGAAGATGCTCTGCTATTAGTATTATTATTAAACAAGTTGTTGCACGAGTTAGTTATATAAGAAATAAGGTGGTGGTTAAGCAATAAAAACATTCATAAAGATTAAATGAGTCATCCATAATTTTAATTTCAGAAAGTTGATGAGCATGGCACACACAAAACATGTTTCCAGGCCTGAATGCCCGTTTCCTCCAGCAAAGGGTTCAGGTAGCTCCGCTGTGGCGAGCCATGCAGCTTCCTGTCATTGTTTAGGCCCCCGTCATTGTTTAGGCCCCCGTCATTGTTTAGGCCCCCGTCATTGTTTAGGCCCCCGAAACCTTGAGAGGAAAAACACTTTGGAAATAAAACAAAAAATCCATCCTGAGCGATCTTGAACATTTTATGACGAAGCAGTCGTGCCACAACTGTTGTCAAATAAGGAAGACACATTAAAGAAAACCCTGTTGACACATTATGTTGCTGCTCCTTCTGTTTTTCATCCCCCCATAAAAGTCAGTAATCCCTGTTTCTTTCCAGTACCTCAACAAGACAGATAGAGACAGTCGTGTGTCCAAGCAAGTTTCCATTCTGGAGAAAACTATAGCTTTCCAGGAAAAGGTAACAGAAACGTAATGTCATTGATTGGCTTTGTCTTGTGTACTCTCCATTTGTGACTGTTAAATTATAAATATTATGTTCTACTTTTAGACTCATCTACAGAATGTGCAGCATCGCATTAAAAAGATCGAACAGCTCAACAGGCAGGCAGCAATCAAAGCTGAGAAGAACGCAATCGTAGAAGAGCAGCTACCTAATATGCAGGTGACTGTGGCAGAGAGGAGACACATCTATAAAGCAATAGGTAATTAAACAATCATTTCAGCTCATTGAAAAAGGGAGCCTCTTCTGACTGATAATTTGACTTTATTGGTGTTTAGCTTCAGAGGAAAACCAAGCAGCTAAAACTGAAGAGCACTACCGGGAAATCGTTCAGAGGAAGAACTTGGAGGACTTTGCCAAACAGCTGGCGGAGGATCTGGCTTTCCTCTGGGCCGAAGTTGACCGTCTGAGGATGAAAAACTTTCCTTCACTTGATCAGCTGAAACACAACTGAGAAAAGGCTTCTCCTCAGCAGAGGAGACACTTTTATTTACACTTTTCTCAGTAAGTTTACTTAACATGACATTTAGAACGTAAGCTGTGAGTAACAATGGTGTCACAGCAAAATAAATAAAACAATTAGTTAACTCAGGGTATTTGTAACGTGATTGTTTTTAAAGCATATATTTATTAGGTAGTGAAGTCCTCCTCTGTGCGGTCAAAGTGCAGAATGCCATCATCCAGACCAAAGAGGTCAATAAGACCTGACAGGCTGGCCTTCCCCCCGTCTACAGGGACATCTGACTGGAGCTCGTACAGGGCAGCCTGGGCACAACTCCTCCACTTGTCAACCAAGGTTTGGAGCTGCGCTAAATTATTCTAGGGAAAGAGACAGGGAATGGTCATATCAAGATGACTACTTTCAGTCAAGTAAAGTGAATTGAATCCCATCATGTTTATGCTTGGAGCAACCCGGAGAATTTAAAAGATAGCAGATACCTTGCTCCTGTACATTTTAACCATCTTGAGTCTTCGCAAAGTCTCCATCTTGTCTTTGACCTCCTTCCTCAGTTGGTCTCGCTGTAGTGCCAAGTCTTTGGAAGGAGGATATGACGGTTCGGGAAGGGGTCCAGAAAGCCATTCACTCCCTGATCTGTCTTCATTTCGTTTTACATCGACATTGGGCACGATCGGTGGAGGGTTATTAACTGTCTCCCGGGAATCTGCTGAAACTTGTTGGCCATCGTCCTCCTCATCAACACAGAGGCGTTTGGCCACAGATAAGGGCGAGGTGAAGGAGCGCCTTGTTCTCTTCAGCCTCTCCTTCAGTGAGGAACTCAGCTTCTGATTATTCTGCGGAGATGACAGCGAATCAGTGGCAGGGCACAGTGGGGTGATAGCAGGTGCTAGACTGTGTTTAACCAATTTGGAAATAACGTTTAAAAACGTTGACGTGATAGCGAGCTAACATTAACGTTACCTGACTGACGTCAGTTAACATGCAAGCAAGTGTAACTTAAACCTACCTTTTCCTCTTTATGGTCACAGGGGCTGGACTCCACTGAATTACAAGGTGAAGAATAGACGGATTTTAATTTGGCTGCTTTAGGAGTGGTCTCCATCGGTAAACCTCTTTGCTGTGGATAACGTAACGTTACAGGCAGGTTAGGGACACTGGGTCAACGTTAGCCAAACGAGTATGATCTAACTTAGTCACATAGTTTATTATAAACCAACTCGTAACAACAAAAGTAACCCGAATACTCAACCAAACGTATTGATGAATTATTTTGCAATAACTAGTTGGCAACCAACAGGTTTTTAACAAAACGCGAACTAAGATGCAAATCTGTGAGCACGATGTGAGGTTTTTTTTGTTTTCCTTGTTTTTGCGCTGAAGAAAACCTCCAGAGTCAGCGATTGGACACATTTTCATGACGCATTACCGAAAATGATCTTGGGAACTGTAGTTGTTTCCTGCAAGATAGGTTGCTTACAGCTATAACCATGGATGTATTAAGAGTGGTTACAGCACAAACTGCAACTTTATAACCTTATATTTCCATGTAATCCATACCTAAAACGCAAAAAGAAACCATAAAGCTCCACCATCTCTCTTTTCTTGTTTTGGTAAAGTTATTAGTCAGTAGTGCTTGTGATGGAGCAGGCAACATTTTTTTCAGGATTTTTTTTTTAACCCAAACTTCAAATTATAATAATAATATTATACTCATAACAGTGACAATTATAATGTTGTAAATTAAAATAAGAATTAACATAAAAATTTCATAGAGAAAGTAGTGGGACTATTGTATGGGATTGTTCTGGTGGGATTGAAAGGTGATGCACTGATCCGACTGGACTGCTCCACAAAATAAAGTGCTCAGAAGAAGTAAAATTAAAAGTTATTTTATGTAGGCTTGTGGACAGATTCAGTTCCAAGCAGTGTTACTTGGTAATCCCTACTTGGGTTGACTCATATTGTGATTCAGCTCTTCTCATCAGTTGATTCATCTCTATTAAAAGATTTATTTAAAACTCCTACAGACGGACCTGTTGATCGTTGTTGAAGATTGTTTTGCGACTTATCCCAATATCCTACATTTTTTGTCTTTTTCTGTAGCCGTGAGGAGAAAGGTGTGAGTTAAAACACTGTCCTGCCTAGACTTGAGTCAGGCTGATATTACACACCCCAGGGAATTTTGATTTAGCATTTTACATGGATGAATCTTGCAGGGCTGGGGTTAAATATAATTACAGTTTGTGAGTCAGAAGACTGCTTTCTCTGCTTCTTTTTTAGCTTTTGAATACATGACATGAAATATTGTGCTTGCTCCTCTGCACTGTAACTGTAGCAACGGTGTGGGTTTATAGAATCTAGAGACTATGTGAGACACTGAGTGATGATGCCAGCTCTTTCATCAAATGCAGGTTTGTATGCTGAGCACTCATAATTAAAGCCACATGTTATTTTTGAGCAGGCTGTTTATTCCTCATAAGATGCACATATGGATCAGCAGGAAGATGTTATTGCCCCCTTTACATCTAATATGGGTTTCTCCTGTAGTTGAGGAACATATTGTGAGATCTGGAATCCATTGGCTAGTTGAGAAAACGTGAATGTTCACATTGGTGTCAATTCATTTTGATTAGTTGAAGGGGTATTTTGTTTTAAGGGTTATTAGGTTATTTTTTATTTCCTGTTGATACTCTGCTACATTATCTGCTTTGTCTGTGTTGGAAATTGCCCTTTCATGTGGTGCCAATGTGTTGGAGAAATTATTCTTGTTCTCTTAAAGATTACAGAGTCAATGGTGTGATGAATCAAATCTCTACCTCCTGCAGCATGAAGAAGAGACCTGAACTCTCTCCAGACTTCTAGTGAACCTTGCCTTATATATCGTCAGTACCTTAGCCTTCGCTTAAACAATGGTCCTTTAAAATAAGGTAAGTTAAGATAAATCTTTGCTTTCCCTGTGTGGAGATTCAGGTGTCGTAACAGCAACAGGAGTACAAATCAAACACAGTTGAAGGACAGGTAAGAATAAGAGCCATGAACATAGCAAAATAAGTAAAAAACAAAAAAATGAATAAAAAGGAGATAACATGAATACTACAGTAATAAAAAAATAAATACTGAGCGGAGTTAATGAACTATAGTCCAATAAGTGTACAATAAGTAATAAGAACATTTATCTGTCACTATACTTAAATGGATTTATATATGAAGTCTATTAGCCTTTAAAATAATAGTGAGTACAGTTTCAATAAAATATACAGGGGAAATAGTGATATACAAATTAAATATGTGTACAGAGATTCCTTCATAACCCACAGTCATGAAGTCAAGCAATACAATCTATCTATTCCATCAGTTGTTGAAATGCAGCGCAATGAGTGATATTTTCTTGTTTACCTAAGTGGTTTGCTGGTGGTTTACTTTACAACACGACTGTCAAGATTCACTTTCACAGTGAATCATTAACGTGTACATGTCACATTATCTTGATAAACCTCAAATGATTAAGTTCCTTGTTATGTAACACACTCGCTGTAACCCTAATTTGGGCACCTTTAAAACCACTGCCTTGTTCCAGAGAAATGATGAGCCCTTATGTGGGGAAGCTGTTATCCTTCACATAAACATGAGTGTGCTTTAGCTCAAAAGGGCAACACAAGCCAGTGAACTCCTTTTTTTTTTTTCACCATCCTGGAATCTGTTGTAAACGAGCCCCTTTCCGTTAGATTTGGCTTTATTCAAGCTTACACATAGATGTGAGTGGAGCAGCTCCTCCTCTGTTCCACTATCCTTGTGGCTATTTGTTTTCCATCATTTGAGCAGATTGGAGTCATGCTCGCTGTGAGTCATGCAGGGTGGGTGGATGTCTCCACAGGGTGTGGTGGGTGAAGGATCCTAGTGGCGCTTGCGGCTGCCAGTGGAGAACTGAAGCATCAATTTAGCTCAAAATTGCATAAATGCAAATGAATGGATAGGGAACTTTTTTTATGATCATAGAGTGTTAAAAACAGCTCTTCCACTCTGGTGTGTGTGTATGTGGGGGGTGTAATTCCTAATCTCAGTAAGGCAGGAAAAGGGATCCTTCAACAGCTGCACAAATATGCTCATTAGACCTGGGTGCAAAGACCTGGAGGTCAGTTAAAAAAACGTTGACAAGTTCATCGAGTCTTGCATGCGTGCTTTTGCACAGAAAATGTTTTGTATGTGTGTTAAAAATACAGTTTGGTTATGTAATAGCACAGTGGCTGAAACCGTATAGTCAAAATGTTCTGCTTCAACTTCCAATGTGTGCACCAGATGTGTTCCAGCTGCAACAGGATGGATTTGCTACACACAATAGATCAGCAGACCCTGAGATGGTTGCCCGCCTGTAATCCATAAAATGAAAAAGAGAGAGAAAAAAACCCACCCAAATCATCCCTTCCCAACTCCTCACAAAAACTTTGCCAGTTTAAAAAAGTGCTGACCAAAGCAGCAACTACAGAAGGAGGAGTTCAACGCTTTTCTTTTTTCACAGTCAACTTTATGTCTCTGCAGAGGTGAGTCTGGTGAGTTAATTGGTTCCCTCAGGCGCTGGTTTTTGTATTTTCTTTTTTAAATTCAACATTTCGTGCCGCATGGTACACCTGAACGCCAAGCTCCAGCGCCGATGGGCGCGGCTCGGACCGGTGCCCAAATCTCTGTTTTGACTTGCCTGAGAAAGTTGAGCAAAAAGGGACAAAAGGACCGAGGACTGTAAGAACATCCCACCACGGCTCGTCAACTTCATATAAACACATTATCTCTCCCGTGGACGTGATCAGTCAGCCCATCTTGAGAGGAATCGGGATTTGATTGTTTCTTATTCGAACTGGTTGAAGGTATGGATTATGGACTTTTTTTTAATTAAAACGTATAAAATGTAAAGTTTTTGTGTGCTGGATGGTGCGGGGCTTTCTTACCAACTGGCTGTTGCATCTCTGCACTGACTAACTGCACTCTGGGAGTTTTTTTGCTTTATAGTTGTAGTTCTAGGATACGTATGATTGAATTTTCTATAATCCCATAAAAAACTACAATTACTTCTTCCCCCGTCTGTAAAGCCCACCTAGGAGTTTGGGGGATCAGATTTCTTCCGGTGATATCTATAGAATTGGTATGTTAGTGTGTGTTCTCAGGATAGTTTACATGTATTTTTGCTGTTCTATTTGCATCCTTCTAAATATATTACAGGACCTAACCTAGCTGTAGCACCAGCTTTATGTGACACCAGCCTTTTCAGATCAGTTGCTGGCTATTTACAAGCTTTAATTAAAATAAGTAGGAGATGTATTGAGAAATGTTGGTTTACTTGACTTTCATTAACATTTTACTTTTCAGAGCCGGAAGAAAATTTAAAACTTGAGTGGTTATTGCATTTTAGAGGTTACAAAATGGGTTTTTAGTAGCCAAGGTTGTGAGAAAGGAGTGGGGAAAATGCCACCTTTTGGAGTATTTCTGATTTTTTTTTCATTTAAATCTGATACTAGGGTTTTAAAACTAGTGTTTTAATACTGATACTAAGTGTTCAGTAAATATAGCACACGCTGTTAAATGTCCTGGCTGACAGGGTGTGGTAAAAGGATGGTCTTTCACATTTTAGCTGTGATCCAGTGGCCTCTTTTGTTCTTTTTTTGTTCATCTTCAAAGACACAAAGTGAATCCAAAGTCTATTGAAATCCATAGTTAAGGCCTTTTATTGTCGTATCCACTATTCACATGACATTTGAACATGTATAGAAAGTTGCTAGTTTTTAAATACAGTAGAGGTGATGTCTTCTACCTGATCTATCTTGGACTCACTGCAGAATTTCTGTTATTATCAAAACAGGATGTTCAAGTGAAAACTGTAACAACTAGAATATTACTCAGTGGTTTTTAAAATATGATCATGAGACTGATTTGAAGGCATTTTTCTGTCTTGTGAAATTTCAAATTGATGCAGTAAATATCAGATATGAGCAACCAAATATTTGCTAAGACGCTATTAAAACCACAGTAACAAGGATTGAATAGACTTTTAACAACATTGGCACAGTTGCATGACCGTGGTCAACGTGTTATCATCATCTCAGCAGATAAAATGGGATGGACGAGTTAACGAGAGAGATGGACTTCTCAGGAGGCTTGTCAGGAGAAAAGGGTGAGATTTCTGTATTTATTTATGATGTTTTGTGTCCACCAAAAAGAACATCAGTTAAAGGGTTGGTTCACCCAAAGTCAAAAAACAAAAAAAACAAACACTTTTTCCCAAGTGTTGTATGTTTATG
This sequence comes from Etheostoma cragini, assembly GCF_013103735.1. Lineage (NCBI taxonomy): Eukaryota > Metazoa > Chordata > Actinopteri > Perciformes > Percidae > Etheostoma > Etheostoma cragini. The sequence continues at coordinate 9,318,778 of NC_048423.1, read as the reverse complement.
CACATAGTTTGGGTTTTATTTAGAGAGATACAAATAGAATTTCTCAATCGAAAAAGTAATGACAGATTGCCGTGGTGTAAACTCTGTATTTAAATACCCCAAAACAGGTATGCACTTGTTTTCTTGGTTGATGGCTTTTGTCTCTCTTTTTCGACGGCTCACTCTCACTAACATCATGGCATGTCTTCACTGGTGTCGGTTTCCATTTCTGTTCCTCGCTCTTTGGGTGTTAATCATCCTCCAGGTTTTCCTCCAGTAGTCATAACTGATTGTAAAAGGACAGCTCCTCGTGGCCTAATGACTTTTAACACAGAGAAGGATGGGGAGGCCAAGGAACGCCTGATTTTATGTTTGACGCTAACTGAGAAAAATATATAATCAGCCATTCTGTTGTTCTTTTGTTTTCTATGCTACCTCGCAAAGAAAGTCGTTAAGTTTATACATGTATCCCTTTTCAAATGATGTGTTACAGAGTTCTTTACAGAAAGGACAAAAAAGAAGAGTTAAGATAATGTGATTTGAGTACAATTGAAAACAAACTAAAAGAAGTGAGTTTTAAGATGATTTTCATGCACTGATTTGGCTTCTCCTGGACTTTGTTGGAAGTTGTTTCAAAGTTGAGGAACAACAGCAGCAAAAGTATGATAACCTTTAGTTTTAATAGAAGTTGACTATGAAACAAACAGTAGTCCCTAAAAGGGAGGAGGAGGAGGAGGAGGAGGAGGAGGAGGAGGAGGAGGACAGAAGCAAGGAGGCAGTATGAAATTGAAATGGAATTTACATGATCTAACTGTTAAAAGTCAACAGGCTGCAGCTGGAGAACGAGACGTCTCCTAGTGGACGGAGGCTGTTATTATTATTAATTATCAGCACCCACTTCATTATAACCCATGACAAAATTAATGGTACACAAACCTTATTCAATAAATTCGAAACGTTGTTTATATTTAGAAAATAGTTTACCAGCCTCTATTTATCAAGACACTAAGGGGACAGACACATGTATGAATAAGTTCACAGCCCGCATGGCCGAGTTGAGATTGAAGATTCCTCATTGACCTTAAAAATAGAAGTTTAACAAAGAAAAAAGAAGAAATCTGACCACACAGAACCACTCACTGGAAATCTTCCGCAGCATTCGTAGGGATGGTTTAGCTGTTGTTCCCCATCTCATGATAACAACTACGCTATCTCCATAACAACTGCACCAAAGTCTATCAACAGATGAAAGCCTTTCAATCATTTTGAAAGCTCAGGGAAAAGTGTGTCTGTGAAAATCAAAGCTGTGACACCCCAGAAAAGACTGACATGTCAGATATAATGTTGTGTGTTGTGTAATGTTATGTTTTAGTTGTTTTTTTTTGACAATAACTTATTACTAAAACTAAAACAGATACACATGAGGACTTCAACATTTAGAGACGTTAGTACCACTATCTAATTATGTACCTTTTATAAAGGGTTACAAGGGTTGCTTTTTTTTTAAGATTATTTTTTGCGGCTTTTCCCTTTATTATAGTGACAGTGGATAGACATGAAAGGGGGAGAGATATAGGGGGGCAGGACTCAGCCAATATGGGGCGAACGCGCTTACTGGGTGAACTAGAGGCCGCCCCAAAAAATGTTTTTTAAATGATAGCCAATCATTTATGGTACTAATGCTTTATAAATCAGTTATAAGCCATTAATAAGACCATCATTTAGGTTGAGGAATATCTCTTTGGCTGGTGAGTCATAAATAGTCAAGTTCCTAAAGATTTCTTAATGTCTGACTTTCTAAAAAGCCCTCAAGTCTGCACTGATACATGTTAGTAAGACATTAAAGGTGCTCTAAGGTGGCGGTTGGGGGGTTGCGGTTGGGGGGTTGGGGGTTTAGTGCGCGGAAGGGAGGAAAAGGGGACGGGATGAGGAGAAGGAAGGGGCGAGCAAGCCTAAAAAATACTTTGAACGTCAACAAAAAGTGCTGTCACCCAACATCGCTTAAAACCCCTTTAATAAGAGGCTGTAAGTTTAATACAGGTTCTTATAATGGTCATAATAGTAATCCATAAAGTAGGTACTTTAAATGTATTTTCATTACATTGTTTGTTGAAGGTCAGAGGTCCTCTTGATGACTTTTTAGATAAAGAGTTAAATCAACTGTCCTGCTGGAGACCAACCTGGCAATCTAAACGTTACTGTTATTAATGGCTTATAACTGCTCTATAATCCCTTATTAAATGGTTAGTTATCCAGGTATTAAGCCATTCATTTCTGTATGTAACTGCTGTATTAGAAAGAGCTACTGATACTGAAGACTTACTACGGCGCCACACTGGTGGTAAATCTGCCAACACTCTATCAATCTAAGCCACATTAATTTAACTCTGGAAGCATGCAAATCATCACGATCATTCAACTCTCCAGTCCACACGTGTAGATAACCCTCAGGATAATACAGCAATCCTTTTCTTTCTGTTTGATGTGCTCAGTTGTGACAGAAACTGTAACCTCCACGACCAGACTGGCTTCTCTACCACCAAGTGAGTGCCTCTTTCTTCCTGTCATGCTTGCTTTAATTATAAACCAAACACATAATACAATAATCATAGCCAAGCAGTTCTAAAGGAAGTACCCGATGAGTAACAGCTTCTCCTTGTTTTGCTTTGTGTCTTCTCGTTGCTAGAGGGAACCAGTGGATCAAATCACAGGAATATGTCCAGCAGTGCTGGGGGGCCGGGCTTGGAGAAGAATGTCTTAACTCAGAACAGCAGTGGAACTTATTTCTCTTCATGTGAGAACAAATTTCCACTCAAAGTCCAAAATTGGGAAGTTGCAAGTTTTGAAATGCTGAATGTTATATTTTTAACCCCCAATATGAAGAAAGAGAACTTCTAATTTTAAATTTGTTTCACATCACTTGCAGTTTTTAAGAGCTTTCAGACACTTTTTACTTCACTGGTATACTGGTTACTTTGGTTACTGGTTTTAACTTAATAAACACAAATATATTTTGTAGATCTTTTCAGGAAATTCAATGGAAAACTATCAGCAAATAATAGTACAATAATGAATGAATGAATAAACATGAAAAAACATGGAAAAGTAAATATAGCTGTCAAATAAATGTAGTGCATTAAAAGCTATGGCATTTCCCTCTGAAATGTAATGGAGTAGAAGTATGAAGTAGCATGAAACAGGGATAAACACGTTTGTGTGGAGATGATCCAGTTGCAGGAAATCTAAAATAACTTGCTTGCATCATCCCTCTAGCCTCTGTAGGTGTGAACACCAGCAGCTTCAGCTCCTCCTCGGGAGTTTACCTAGGAGGAGACTCCTCGGGAAGAGGTGATGGAGGGGGCATCTACATAGATGGAGAGGGGTACGGAAGCGGAGGAGGGGGAGGGGGAGGGGGAGGAGGAGGAGGAGGAGGAGGAGGAGGAGGAGGAGGAGGAGGAGGAGGAGGAGGAGGAGGAGGAGGAGGCGGCGGCGGCAGAGGCAACAGCAGTTATCTCGTGACCTCGGTCTCAAAGGTCAGGTCCAGCTCGTCGGGTGGTGCCAGGAGAGCGCAGACTGCTGGCTCATCGGGAGGCCTGTCGCCAGCTTTCCGGGAGAGGAAGAACATATCCAGCCGCTCAGAAGGTTACGATGGTGAGATCCTGTTAATCAAATAAGTTGGCATCAAGGGCGCCTGAAACAGAAGCTTTAAAAGTGAAGGAAACTGTCGTGCATGAGGGTGCTGTTAATATCTCTACTGCCTTTGTGTTTTCTTTTCTAGGAAGTTCGAGTGGTAATTCCTCTCCGGAGTTTACACGCAAAGATTATGGAATCTATTGTAAGTGAGAGTGACAACTGTATGGGATTAAATACTTTCTGATTGCAATATTTTTTCAGCTTTATCCCCATATGTCTGTGTGTGTGTTTATGCTTTTTTCTGTCTGTTTTCTTTCCAGGCTCCAACACCACAAGGGGGAGGAGTGAAAGCAGAGGTAATTAATTGTATCTGAACCGTCTGACTCTGAATTGTACTGGCTTAGTTTTTTATTTAATCATGATTTCTTTGTCTATTGTGTGTGTCTGTGTCTGTGTCTGTGTCTGTGTGTGTGTGTGTGTGTGTGTGTGTGTGTATGTGTGTTCTTTTTTTCCCAGAGAGCGAGATCAGAGCCAGATTGCAAAGTGCCTCTCCCACTGCCGGCAGATGTAAGACCATTTGAGACACATTGATCCATTTGCTGAACGTTATGCAATTCCTCATAAAGTAACAAAGCATCTTTTATTAGAGTGGAGTACAACCCATGGACAGAGAGGGATTTCACTGCAGGGTTACTTTAGAGCAGTATGTTTTTTGAATTGTTTTGGACATTCCTTCTCTTCCACCTCTCACATGAATGGTAACCCTCATAAAATCTCAATTAGTAACACATGTGCAGTTCCCCCTACCAGAAGGTGTGCAGTACAGCAGCACAAAGAAAAGCGTGAGAATCAAATGAAGGGGATCATGGGTTTGTTTGCATTGTGTTCATGTGGAGAAGAAGTGAAGAGGCAGATTTGTGGTGGCAACAATGGCACACATGAGTCACTGTTTGCAGCACCACCCAATTGAAACAAAACAGTGGAGAGTGAGAGTTTTACAGACGCCGGTCGCTCCCTCTGCTGACTAGAGTGCATAACTGCTGTTATTTAACCCGCATTTTTTAACAGTTAGTCATTCTCTGCCACTTTCACCCCACCTCAGCCTCTTTCAAGAGTGGTGGAAGACATATTTAGCATTTTTACTTTAGTAGAAATAGCATTCCAACAGCATAATGTACCTAAGTACACTTTTCTAATGCTACTTTACACTTCAAGTTCACTACATTTCAGGGGAAATGTTGTACTTTTTACTCCACTATATTTATTATACTTACTTTTTTGATTTTAAGCACAAAACACATGATTAGATCATGGAGTACGATGCATTGATTGACCTACCCACTAGTATATGAATTAGTTAAAATTTATTCCCACCTCCACCAGCTATAATATTAAAGGTAATGATAATCCATAGATTAAATATAACACAGTACTGTTATGTTTCTACTTTTTACTTTTATGATTGAAGCACATTTTTCTGCTCATACTTTTGTACTTTTATATGAGTACAATTACTTTTACTTTTAATGTTTGCTACTTTTGCTTAAGTAAACATTCTCAATACTTCCTCCCCCACTGGTGAAAATACTTTATTACAAGAGCTTAAAATGAAAGTTTTACAAACTTTCTATGTATTACACTGTTTGCTTTCCAGCCTGAGGGCCCTGAACCTTTTTTTTTTTAAATTTCCCTGCTTAAGTAGTTACGGCTCTAGAAAATGTAGTAGAGTAGAAGTAGCATGGAAATTAGCTTTTTTTTAAGTACAGTACTTAAGTTATGGTACACTCCATCACTGACTTTCAGACTAACTTGTGCACCAAAATGAATTGCTCTTAGATATTGTAGTACTGTATTTGGTAAGCATTGTTTGTGCGACTGTGGTTTTTGCAGGGACGGAGCTGGATGACGTGAAGAAGCTGCTGAAGGGACGCTCCTGCAGCGTCAGCCCCACTCGCTCCTCCAACGCCTCCATCACACTGCCTGTTCCCAAAAAGGCCAGCGTTAAAACCCAGACCATGACCTCTGTGACCTCTCAGTCTGGTACATACCCCAGAGTTGCACACAAGCACATATTTTACATGCACAGACTCTTTGTCTCCTTCCTAAAGCCTTGAGGTTTAAAATGGCCTCTTGTGTATTAGCATTACGTTTGGGTGACAGGTTTCCCGAAAGATAAATGTGTTTCAAACCCAGACGTTTAAGATGACATACAGGATCTCCTTTCTCGTTATGGACAACAACGCTCAAGGAACACATGTAACTGTGTTGTTATGCATGAAAGGAAGAGACACTTACAATTTTGTCTTTTCTCTACTTCAGGTTCAACTTCATTTGGCTCTGGTGTGAGATCAGGCGGGTTCCACACCATTGATACATCAGGCCTGTATGATACTGCACTGACATCTGGGCAGTTTGATACTGGTGTCAAATCAGGCCAGTTTGATGCTGGTGTCAAATCAGCCCAGTTTGATACTGGTGTCAAATCAGGCCAATATGATTTCACTCTGAAATCAGGCCAATACGATACTGGTGTGAGATCAGCCCAGTACGATACTGGTGTGAGATCAGCCCAGTACGATACTGGTGTGAGATCAGCCCAGTACGATACTGGTGTGAGATCATCCCAGTACGATACTGGTGTGAGATCAGCCCAGTACGATACTGGTGTGAGATCAGCCCAGTATGATACCAGCATAAAATCAGCTCAGTATGATACTGGTGTGAGATCAGCACAGTATGATACCAGTGTAAAATCAGCTCAGTATGATACCAGTGTAAAATCAGCTCAGTATGACACGCTGGATGCTACACTTCCTACTTTCTCTTGGTCCACATCCACGCTGCCCTCCCCCTCCACTACGGTTATTGCTGGCAACACCAGCGGATACGCGTACCAGACCGGCACCAACAACATGGCGGGAGGATCTTCGCCACTCAGCCTCACCTCACCCTCGTCCCTGTCAGGTGAGACTAAAAATCCCTTGAACATTACCTGGTACCTGCAGGTGAAATGTGGTCATATGTGTAATGTAGTCAGGAGTTGTTTTGCCGATAGTTTTGTCTCTACTAGTTATATTATGTACTGTTTATAGACATAGTTAGACATATACAAATATGTAAATGAGCAAACAAGCACACGTCCCTGTGTTACTATTACTTTATATAGTTGGTTTAATTTTAATTCAATTTTTTTTATTTTTTGCATGTCTATGGTTTGTTTCTTTTTTTCTTGTTTCATATATATTTGGACAAGTATGTTGTGTGTATGTGTTTGTTTGTATGGGTGTGTGTGTGTGTGTGTGTTTGTGTGTTATCTTTGCTCTCTATATATGGGCCAAATCAGCATTTTATGTTTAATTTTATTTAATCAAATCAAACCCTGCATGTCTATTTACAGTTTACGGCTTTCAGAATAATTTGGCCCCCACCTCTCCCAGTGTGCTCACCACCAGTGGAGGCAACGTAAATGCTCACCTAGGAGGTAGGGCAGTATGTTCTCCAACAGTTTCCACAATATTTTGGCACTAAGAAATATATTATATTGCACCCAATAATACCAAAAAAGTACCTTTCTTACGTGAGTGTTTATCACTGTGTGTTTGCATTTACAGGTTATGGCGTTCAGAAGAATTTGTCAAATGGTGGCGGTGTCGTAATCGGCAGCAATGGAGTCTCTACAAGTAAATCCACAAATGATTTTAGCCTATAATCTGATAAAGCAATCACAGTTCTCAATATTTAGTGTGTCATATTAATGGACATCTGTAACGTTCAAGCCATTGCCAAATTAAGCTCCTCACAATTGTGTGTATTTCTCAGCATGGCTTTGTTCAGAATATTGCATTGTCTGGTGACCTTCCAGCGCAGAAGCTAGAGTGAAGATAATGACCTTTTGATGTGACCTAAAGAGTCCATCATATTTTAAAGTCCTCCGTGTTGTTCTTGGCTACTAGCAACTACGTGGAAGAGGGTTGGGGGCACGTGCATGACCGAGGAAGGCTGGGTTATGTGGATGCGCCAACAGTTTTTTTGTCATTGCTTAGAATTTGTCATGGGGGCGAGACAAACTATAGCATTAACAATTTCTAACTATGTTTTTTGTTGTTGTCAGCCACTAGATCCCAAACTGATGGCAAGTACCTGATCTCTGAAAAGGAGAACGCTCCAGCCAAGAGGGAAGCAGAAATGTTGATTTTGGCTAAAGACAGCGGGAAGCAGTTCACCAGCAGCAGCAGCATGCAGATGGGAGGAGGTGAGTCAGCTACTTACAGTACGGCCTCCTTCCGAAGAAACATTGAATTTCTGCTCACCTTACGAGGTTTTCTCAACATTTTCTGCACCCAATTTTCCCATGACCTCAACAGGTTGTAAAGCATACTTATACAGTGTACAACTATACTGTTTTACTACTTACTATGCCTACAGTATATCCGTATTTATCGGTTGACTTCTTCCTAGTCTTAGGGACAGAAAATAAGAAATTTTCATTTCATTTTTTTCTCTATCTTTCTTCTTCCATTTATTTTTGAATCCAAAATATTTGCTTAATTACGTACTTAGTTATTTTCCTTTTATTCCTATCCAGCTCTTAAAGAGCTGTGTTTTTCTGGTTCTGCTTGTTAAATACAAAAAGAGTAGGGTATAAAAACATGGTTTTGAACTTTACAGGGTCGCTATCAGGAGATTCAATGAAGAAAGAGAAGCTTATTTCAAGCTACAGTGAGAAGGCGCAACTGAAGACAGAGACAGGCAACTCTTACTGTGAGTGTTCATGAAAAGCATCTCTTAAAAATTAAAACTACTAAAACTACTTTTATTATAGAAACAAAATATGTGAGCTTTATTAATTTCTTCATCAGATGGATCCACTGGAGTAGTAATGAAGGACAAAGCCACCTATGCAGGTAATTGTGATTGCATGTATTTTGATATTTACATTAATGACAATTATTTAAATGTTTACTTTACTCTCCGCCTTCAGAGATTCACAGAGACAGCGGCGTCTTTGGAGGTGGAGGACTGTGCTGCTGCTCCGACTCATGTTGCTCCTGGTGGAAATGGCTGCTGGGACTTCTACTCCTCTCCCTGCTCCTGCTGGGACTCCTTTTTGGGCTCATTGCACTCGGTAAGGCTGTCTTATACAGCATTATGACTTTTAATAGAGAACAATCAAAAATCTCCCTAAAGATAAAACCTTGGGAGTCATGGGAAACTTTCTGGTGCTGCTCTGCAATGAAGCGCCCTGGGAGTGACTGTTTTTGAACCAATAAAATGTGTGTTTCGGCTTTTACAAGCTGGTGAGCATTATTTCACAGTGCTGCTAAGAACTGTGAGACACTAAATGTAATCCACTCCCTGGAAATTTGATCTGTGGGTACTGTCCCACTGCCACAAGGTCGGTCTGGTATTCATTGTCAGTGGAACAGCTCCAGAAATTGTTGCTTGATTACATCAGAGACTGCAGTTTTGTTTTCCTGCAGCAACAGAGTTGTTGATCTGGATTTTTCCCGATAGAAATGTGATAAAAAAAGAGAACCTGGATAGTTGCAAAAGTTAGCAACTTGCATGTAAGCATGTGCAGGCCAAAACCTGTTGAGCAGTTACTGACTAATTATTTGATACTGTAGATCCTGTAGAGTACATACAGTATATGTACTGTGTTCATGATCAGTTTTGTATGTATCATTGTCAAAAAATACACAATGGTAAACTGCCAGTTCAACTCGCTCTGTGGTAGGTTAAATGTATGACCAAAAACGTTCATCCATTCAACATCTATGGCTACATTGCAAACAGGAAATGATAACAGCTAATTTGCCATACGGGTAATGGTGCCAGTTTGCCAAAATGTTAACAAATATAAGCTAAAAACTAGGACATCAAGTTCTAGCCCACAGCTAACTGACTCCATGTCAACATACTTCCTGTTGGGCAGTGTCTCAAATTTCAGGGGGACTCCACACTGTCACACTTTAAAAATCCCACCTTTGTATTTTTAGCTAATGATATTTTGGCAGTATGTGGTGGCAGGCCTGCCATCAGGGGGATCAAAGAGAATAGTCGACGCCAGATGATTTAAGGAGGGTAAAAATACAAGGGTGGTGGTATAACTAAAGCTTATACACTGAAGTTAACATCAACATGAAAATATTGACAATTTGGCTCTGATCTGTGATCATATCTGTATCTAAGGGTTAGGGTTACTTTGTATAATATTTTGTAATCAAATGTTTTGGAGTCAGACAATGTTGTTTTCAGGGGTTTGTTGTTATTTTGATTAATTCTCTAGTACAGTATTGGTAAGTATGCATATAAAAAAGGAACTTGGGTTGCCCACCCAAATACATCCCCATCCTATTCTAAAGATAGATTTTCATATTGATTATTTCAAATGTACTTTTTACAGTCTGCTATGAAATTCATTTGATTTGAAAAGTCAGTCAGAAAGGTGCTTTCAGGTTCAGAATTGTATGTTTATCTTACAAAACTCTGATGTCCCTTCCTCAGCCGAGGACGTGAGAAAGCTGAAGAATCGAATGGCATCGCTGGAGGCCAAGTCCTCAGTGGCTTCTGCCCATACCGGCCGGCTGTCAGGTTCTAACAATGACATCCACAACTTTGGAGTCGCTGGAGGTGGAGGGACCTCCCACACTGACAACACGCTACTCCTGGGCCCTGGAGGTGAAGGTTCTGACTCCAAAACACGAATCGGGATAGCAGCTGGTGGGGGCGGCTCCACTGGCGGAAATGGCATTGATGTCGTCATTGGAGGTGGTTCTGCTGGCACCGGTGTGGCCACCGGGGAAGGTGCTGGTGGTGCCGGTACCGGTTTTAGTGGCAGTGCCGGTGGTACTGGTCGTGCCAGTGTTACTGGTGTTGGCGGTGGTACTGGTGATGCTGCTGGTGCGGGTGGTACTGGTGGTACCAGCTTTAGTGGTGGCACTGGCCAAGGATCCGTTTTGAGCGGAGGATACATAGACGCTGCCGCTCTTCAGATTCAGATCCAGCAGATGTTAAGAACTGAAATGCAATCCCAGTCATACAGAGGTAGGCTAATGCACACAAATATACTGATTGCAGACACACACACACACACACACACACAGACACACACACACACACACACACACACACACACACACACACACACAAACACACACACACACACACACACACACACACACTGCATGTTCATTGAACTTTTTTTTTTTCTGTCTCAGCTTTTCTAGCATCGTCAGTGCAGGGAGAGAGAGGGCTGCCTGGACCTAAAGGTGAATTTCAAATACTATTCCATTCACAAAGTCTAAGCATTTTCCTTTTTTTTTTTAAAGTTAATCAACAGTAACTGTGTTTAATTTCTACTCATTTATATATTTTTTTAATTCTTTTCAGGGGACCCTGGATCTAAAGGTCAAGAAGAAATTCACTTCCTGCTAGAAATCTTTCTATTTTTTGCCTGTAATACATTTCGGTAGGTTTGTCAACCTACTGTCACTTTGCACTTTCATCATAATCATATGTATGTTTTAACTTATCACAGGTGATTCTGGCAACCCTGGACTTCAAGGTGAGAAATGATGGCAAATATTTTCATTGAGTCATTACCAATATTCGAGATTTTCTCTGGACTAATTTGTTCTATTGAAGTGTAATTTTACTGACTGTGACCTTTGATCTCAGGTGCTCCGGGATATGCAGGACCTGAGGGTCCAAAAGGACAGAAAGGAAGCCAAGGTACAGAGAACCCTTCAGCTTACAGTACTTGATGCAAGTAAGCCGCTTAGCCTATGAACAGTGAGACATTTTATCAATGTGTAAAATATCAGGTGATCATGGACTGGATGGCGTCAGGGGTCGCGATGGCCCGCCTGGCCCCAGAGGTGAGGCAGGACCTCCAGGCTTTGGAACGAAAGGTGACAGAGGTAGGATTTATATTCCCAGCAGTAACACAACCTTTGCAGGGTTTTCCCCGCCATCATAAGTCTTAGGTGCAGCACCTGAGCCGTTTTTGTCAGCACCTAAGACGAATGAATGTGAAGCGAGGCAAAACAAAATGTAAAAAAGGCCTCAAACTAACTAAAAGACTTTTCTCAGATCTAGGCATTGTAGTTGGACTTCTTTAATTTTGTCTGTGAGATTTTTGAGTGTTATTGATTTATTATCTGCTCTAGCTTTTCCAACGTTTTAGACACAGATATGGTGATAATAATGGTCCAAAGTTATTGTTTTTTTGAAAAACATCACATTTTCTTGAGAAAAGACCCCTAAACCCCTCAGCCAAATATGCACATCTAAGCCCTCGATAAACCCAGAGAAAACACCACTTTGTGTGTATTAGTGCTACTTATTACAACACAACTAAGTCTATCTTAAAAGTGTCACTACAGGATCTCATGTGTTTGGTTTTTGCAGGTGCTCCTGGGGATCCTGGGCCTGCCGGCCCGGCTGGACCAAAGGGTGAGATCACTGAACATTGTGTGTTTTAACATCAGAATACCTTTGGTTTAACTTGAAGACAAAATGGGCCTCTTTAACAGTTTGTTTCCTAAAGGTGTATGAACTACAAACGGCACCAGGTGGCAGCATAGAGTCAGTTTGTTCAGTAAAAAAGCAAACAAGAACTACCTTGACTATAAACATACTCAAGCAATTAATATTAATAATATTAATAATAATAATAATAATAATAATAATATTAATGAATGGTAATCTAGTTCTTATAAAAACCGTACCAAAGACGTTTGTGCATATGTGGGGTGTTTCAATGTGAACTTTTTTTTCTCTTCCATAAATTACAAGCACCAAAAGCATTAATTCAATGTTTCACTAGCACCAACGCTTTGCAAAAATATGTTCTGTGTCCCTCCTCATGAATAAAACTCTTTAACTGCTAGTAATTATTCTACAACCTTTTGTTCTGTATATAATAAGAAAGTAACCCATTAAATCATCAGATTTAGAAAGAAAAACACTCAAAAAGTGCTGGTTAGGTCTGTCTTTAAACATAATGAAGCATTTATGTATTAATGGTTCACGTAGGCTACACATTAACTAGGGATATATGCAAAACAAATGGATAACATATTTCTCCTGTCTTTTCTGATGCATTAATGTAAATGTTTATTGGGCTTTACTGTTTTAAGAACACATCTTTAGTTATATTTTTATGTATTGTTCTTTTTTTTAATTTTTACAGTTTTCTCTTGTTCCATTGTATTACAACTAATAATATGTTTGCCAATTAGAGTTCTTGCTGTATAGCGCCATGAACAGTTAAAATATATACACAATATATAACCATTTGATTTAATTAATACCAACAAAATATAAAGAAGAAAGAAAAAGTGTGATTTCACGACAACTTTTAGGATAATTCAACTTTTGTAAAACCTTAATTCCAATATTAGTTTGAATTACATTATTTAATCGTTGTTCTTGTTAAACAGTGTTTTTCCATTCTAATAATTTTTAATTTATGATCTAGGCACAGCTGGAATTCCTGGACTTTCTGGAGTACCAGGTCAGTTTCTCCCTGTTATCATTCATGTAGAGCATTACAGTGACTCCAGAAACACCTGCTCAGTTGAATTTGTATCTCAAATATACCAACTGAAAATATCATTAGCAGGGCTGTGAATTAATCCCTGCCGTTTTAAATGAGATGTTTTGTTAAACTGTAGGTCAACCAGGTGCTCAGGGTTTCCGTGGCGAGACAGGCCAACCGGGGCCCAAAGGTAGGTCACTGCCTGTTCAAAACTTTAAAGACACTGAGATGTAGTGTAATTAGTTTATTTATATACTGTACTATAATGTTGCTCACAGTCACTCTTCTCATTATGCAGGTGACAGAGGGCTTGCTGGATTCCAAGGACTTAAAGGTTTTTTGTAATTACTTTAAGTTTTTATAGGAGTCTTCCCTTTTGCAGTGAATGTTTTTAACTGTAATTTAATCCATGTTTATTTTAGGTGAAACTGGTGACCCAGGTCTCAAAGGAGTGAAAGGTTAGTACAGCTTTATATGAATTTAACTGTATTTGAATCTATCAACTTGGCATCTTATATTCTCTGCGCGGTTTCCTAATTCAGATGTCCCACTCCTCAGGTGATCCTGGTTTACCAGGTCTGCAAGGGGCAGCTGGAGAGAGAGGAATCAAAGGGTCAATGGGTGAGTCAAAGGACTAGCCTCAGATAAGGTATTCATTCCCAGACTCTCAGATTATAGTATGTGCTCCTGAACTATAAAAAAAAAACTGTTTGACATTTCTGGCCAAGAGTTAGATGAGAAGATCAATACCAATCTAATGTCTGTCCATTAAATATGAAGATCCAGCCTGCAGCTGCTTAGCCTAGTTAAGCCTAGAGACTGAAAACAGGGGACTATAGTTAGCCCGGCTATGCCCAACAGCAACAAAATTCTCTAAAGTTCACTGTTGAAGAGACCTTCCTATAGTCTCTGCTGGTTGCCTGGAAACTGCTCAAAATATTGAACTATTACTTTAATTAAAAGCCAATCAAAAAAGCCAAAGCACTCTCAAAGATCCATCTCACCCTGGACACTGTCTGATTGAACTGCTGCCCTCGGGCAGGACAATTACCCATGAGCCATTATTGAATTTAATTCCACTTGAGTTTTAAGTTTAAGGATGATGTCTTGTTTGTGTGGTATGCCTGTGTTTTGTGTTTTAACTTTCATTTTGAACAAATAACCTACCTCTTTATACTGTATAACTTTTTTTAAATTGACTTTAGAGACTCTTTCAGAAAAACTGAAAAACTAAATGTTTTACCCCTTCAACAAAATGGAAGAAGCACTTAATGATATTGTTAAATGTTTGTTAAAAACATTATTGTCTTTTTTTAAATTTTATACATGAGTTATATTAACTATTAAGAATAAAAATAGAAAAGAATAAAAATTCAACTTTAAAGCTCACCTATCTTTCACTTCTAAACAACTTTACAGGCAGGAATAAGAATATTAAATAAATAACATCACCTCCCACCGGGGGGCAGCAGAGAGGAGTCTGCTCAGAAAGCCTCTTGTTCACTTAGGGCGGAGATCTTCAACAGGGGGTCCGGGACCCCTAGGCGGTCCTCATAGTCACTGCAGGAGGGCATCAAAATCATTCAATATTTGAATTTTTTTTCAAAAATTAAAATGTATTAACATGAATCTAACATATTATCAGCAAATATAAATCCCCACTGATGATTGGCTTACTGGCCTATGGGTAAGGTAGTCACTAAGATCCACAGATACAGTATGTCCTAAGGATTCAATGTGCCAAATGTATGTTTACCATCAAAATACGATTTAGAAAATCATGCTGACAATTATTTTAATTGCTCAGTATACTATGCAATAAAAGGTATGTATAAAGACTTTAGGCCGCCATACACCTTATTGTAGGCCCAGTTTAATATGCAACTTCATTTTACACAATATATGTAGTGGGGGGACCCTGTTCTGTCTTTCAGTTAGGGGTCCTTGGTTTGAAAAACGATGAAGAACCCTGATTTAAGGAATAACAATTGCTGGCACAAAAACAGCTGGCTAAACAACAAAAGCTTGTTGTTTAAAGTGACTTATTGATTGATATTCAGTATGATATTTGTTTGTTTTTATAATTTCAGGGTTGTCTGGAGTCGATGGATTGACAGGATCAAAAGGTAGAATGAATCATTATATAAGCATTGCAGATACAGCTATTTAAATATCATTTTGATGTGTACAAGAATATAACATGACATTACAAGTGAGTGTAATAAGGCTTTTTGTTTCTTAACGCTTAGTATTTTAAAGACAAAAAAATCCACAATTCCTCATAAAGGGTACATTTCTTTGACCCTCAGGTGACCAAGGAAATCCCGGGCCCCCTGGACTCAGAGGTCCTGCTGGGCCTCCTGGAGATGCTGGACTTCCAGGTAAGCGGAGCCTGATGTCACTCTTATAAAACTGGATTCTTAGCTATATTGACATTGTCATTTGTGGATGATTATGATATGATATCACATGTGACATAATGATAATATCTCCCCTTCTGTAGGAACACCTGGGCTTCAAGGACCACCAGGTACGACTCTACTATTAATACAACACATATTGTAGCTTCATTATTATTCATGTGGCATTTTATTATTAATCATCTTTTCTTTAAATGCTCTCAATGCTTAAAATGTACTTGCGTCTTGCTCATAGGGATACCAGGGAATCCAGGACGACCAGGCTCTAGAGGTACAGCTATGTGGAGGGCCATCTGCTGCAGAAAGTGCATGCTCTCTGAAATACCACATGCTTTGTGCTATTACTCTGTGTATCTGATGTAGCATGTGTCTGTTGGTTTTAGGTGAATCAGGTCAACCAGGAAGAATCATTAATGCAGGTAACATATCATGACAATGTAATGTAATTTTATTTAAATAGGGATAATGCACAATTAAACATTAACCCTACACAAAGAGAGATGCATTTCACAAGGTTGTAGCAGAATTGCTGTTTTCGGTCTGTAGCCCCAGGGGATTATAACATTAATAATTAAACTTAATATTGATTTGATTATAGTTAAAGACATCTGACCATCACTTTAATTATTTTCCAGCTGGATCCACTTCTTTTGGCATCCCAGGACCACCTGGGCCTGCTGGTCCTCCTGGCCCTGCGGGACCTCCAGGATTATCAGGTCTGACCCGCAACAGCCCACAAAGTAGCCAGAGGATGTCCTTGAATTCTGCATGTCTTGCCCTGAATGAATGCACCATATCAGTAGTACCAATACTTATACTTGTATTTGTTGCTGTATCTCCTCAGGTCCCATTGGCCCTGCTGGTCTGCCTGGCCAACCTGGTAGGGAATTGCTCTTTTTTTCTCCCAAAAGAAGGTTTTTGATCCGACATGTAGCAAAGATCAAAGTCTTGTGGATGCAGCATATTGTTTGTTTTTGCAGGTGCTAAAGGGGACAGGGGATATAAGGGAGAGCAGGGAGAACAAGTAATAACAGCGAGAACGACTGAAAGTCTATCTTCCAGTAAGTACTTTCTCTTGATGATTTCCTAGTAGACATACGGTGTTTAGAGGTGAGAAATAAACTGCAGCATCTGGGGTGTGACGTTATCTGCAGAACACACTCAAAGTAAAAGTACTAATAACAAACTGCAGAAAATATTCCATTACAAGTCAAGGTAATGCATTTTAAGTCTTTTGTAAAAGCATGTACGTATATCAGTATTTAGGTACTCATTTAATGTACTCATTGTCGCTATCCGGAAGAAACCTAGTATCTCTATATTTTGTCTTTTTTTCATAAATCAATGCTATTGGTCAACCTCTACGTCTGTCTGCAGGTTTTACAATTATATAGTGACAAGGCAATATCATCTGAAATAAACTCAATACAAGTAGCCTTTTTATATTTCCTGAAAAGCAACGATTTTGGACATAGGTTTTCACCTGACAGCAACATCATGCAGAAAAATGGCCACTGTGATCGTCATATAATCATTACTCCTGTATTGATGTGTAAGCAGCATTTTACTGCTGTAGTTCGTTGAGGTGGAGCTGATCGTTTTAATTATTTTGTACAGGAACTTTGTGCAACTATTGACCATTAGCCTACT
Source organism: Etheostoma cragini (assembly GCF_013103735.1). NCBI lineage: Eukaryota > Metazoa > Chordata > Actinopteri > Perciformes > Percidae > Etheostoma > Etheostoma cragini. Next base: position 9,301,552 of record NC_048423.1, on the reverse strand, counting down.
ACCTACTAAGGGTTAATCTGCTGATTATTTTTTAGACTAATTAATTGATTTTCTTTTTGGTTTGTAAAATAAATAAAAAAAAGATTGCTGTCAAAATTACCCTGAACCCAAAATAACACGTTCCCAATGCTTGCTGTGTCCAAACCTCAAGATGATTCCAGGTAAATTAAAATAAGTGTAAGGAAAAGCAGCGTCTCTTTTGAAAATCTGGAACCATAAAATGTTTTGGCATTTTTTTATGAAAAATGGTGATTATCAAAATAGTTGACAATCGATCAATCATCATCGATTAAATTATTTTTCAGCTCCACTTGTACAAATTGTGGAGTAGTTTAATTTATAACAAAACATCTTATTTTATAAGCACTTCATATGTTTATGTTTATCCAAACATATAATTTGTAAATCAAAATCTGTGAATGTGTGTAGTGACTAAGGCTACACTTATACTGCTACATCTTGGTTTAAAAACGAACATTTTATGCTACACTTACACCTCACATTCCCACCGCTCTGGCGGTTCAGAGCCCTTTAAACGGAGACATTTGAAGATATGTGGTTTGGGCATGTTAAAACGGAGATTATTTCTTCTACTGCAGTTAAAAACATTTATGTGCACTGAGATCGCTTTCGGCTCAAAACTGTGCTTAAAAAACAAAACGTAACAGTGTAAATTTAGCCTAAAACTGTCAAATAACTGTAGTGGAGTAGAAAATATAAAGAGACATGAAAACAAAATTACTGTTAGCTTATGGCAGCTAATGTAAATAAACAGTATGTAATGTAAAAACAGTACAAACTGATATTGAGTTTATTGAGTTTACATTCTTTCCTACTTAACCTACTTAAAACATAATGTCGTTTTGACATTAATGCTTCTTCTTCATGCTCAACTCGACTCGACTCGTCTCGTCCGCGGTGCCCCCTCCTCCTTTTACTATAAGAGGTACCATGTAGTGAAAAAACGCCATAACTAAATGGCGATGCACATTGCTCAGACGTGACTTGGTGGCATTGCATTTCCACCTTCTCATTTCATGGTTCTCCTTCTCTTTAAACAACAGTAATTAAGGAGAGGGTTGACTTTTGCTGCAAAAGATTTCCGACTGTGGTCAGAGAGCACAGGGGAGACACTTTGTTCCTCCCACCATGCCTCTAGAGACAGGACTCGCTCCAAAGCTTATCACGTCACTCTATCGCTCGCTCTACCACACACTCCCAACACACACACACACACACACACACACACAAACACACACACACACACACACACACACACACACACACACACACACACACACACACAACCACCATGCTATTCTAAAGAAATTGGTGCACCAAATTATGAAGTACAGGCCACTTACATAGGCTACTGTGAAAGCTCTGCGTGACACCACTGCACATTCATAAATCCCGCTTTAATCTACATGTAATCATTTGGCATTATCACGTATTGCAATTTGTGGCCATGGACACAGCTGTTAAGCTTAAATTACATAGGGTTGCTTTAATGCAATTTTCTGCATTTTAAGCATGGTTTGTTCCTCTCTACAGATCAGAATACTGTTCACTACTTGAAATGATGTCTTTGTGTTCCTGCTTTAGGGCAGTTTAGTGCCAGTGGAGGTGTTGGACAGCCTGGCCCCCCGGGCCCACCGGGTCAACCTGGACGTCCAGGTAAATAAAATAAACAGGATCTTTTGCTACATTATCAAAGACACCATTTTTAATGATTTTGTAGGATTTGTTTGATGCCATCGAAGAATGATTGCAGCCTTTTCATCATATTTTTTCAAATTGTGTCACTGACTACTGGTTTAAAAATGTTCATCAGGAGATTCAAGACAAGGACCTCCAGGACCACCTGGGCCTCCAGGTCAGCCAGGCAAGTATTTGAGCTCGTTAAAGCCACTGTTTCCAACTAAGACTCTGGGGCAACATGCAGTGTGTTTGATATTATGTGAAGCTCATCCATTCTTTATATCAAACTTGAATCATCTTCTTTTTTTTTAGGTTATGGAATTCCAGGACCCAAAGGAGACAAAGGAGAGGCGGGCTTTGCATCCAGCTCTGGTAGGATCGGAAATCTAAACTTGATGTGGGTTTAATATGTAATGAGCAGCAACAGAAACCATTTCAACACTGTTCTTCTTACAGGAACATTTTATACTGGACCACCAGGACCACCTGGGCCTTCTGGGCCTAAAGGATCAACAGGTGATCATATTTCTTAAAGACTTCTATATGACTGTATGCCTCATTTAAAGAAAATTCCCCTCTTTTAATTTTAGTAATAACATCTCTGTTGTTATTTTAGGTTCTCCTGGACCAAGAGGATACCAAGGTAACTTTCTTTCTATTTTTTTTTCTTTCACCAAGCATTTGTCACTGTGACATAACAATATAAATAGTTGTGAGCCTCCCTGTGAGCAAATCCATCGCAGCATAAATAACTGTGGCATCATTATCTGTGTCTCAGGCGAACCAGGTCAACAAGGTGTGCCGGGCACCCCAGGAAGACCAGGAAGCTCTGAGAGAGGTCAACATTCAAAAAAACAAATCATACTATATCACCTTAGAATTATATTAGAGAGTCTCACGTATTGGGCTTAATGAACAATAAGACAAACATTGTGTTCATTTCTTCCTTACAGTGTCGACTTTTGGTGGAGGACAGGGGATCCCTGGACCACCAGGTCCACCAGGTCCACCAGGACTTCCTGGACCACAGGGACTTAAAGGTACCAAAACATTAGTCTTGCTTTGCCAGACCAGAACCTACACAGCGCTGTGGAGGAGGGTCTAGCTAGTCCTACCAGTACACCGGGATGGGAGACAAACGTGCTCTGGTTTATTGGCATATCTTTAAACCGATCACAATTGTTAAGTGCGGCGGTGCCTCTGCAAAACAACCTCTGGAAGGAACTTGTTTTGGTGGAATATGTGTACGACACGTTGCCACTCTTCATTTCAACCCCAACCGGCCCGTCAGACACCGCCTACCAAGAGCCTGGGTCTGTCCCAGGTTTCTACCTAAAAGGGAGTTTTTCTCGCCACTGTCGCACTGTTGCTTGCGTTGGAGGGACTACTACAACTGTTGGGTCCTTGTAAATTATGGAGTATGGTCTAGAACTACTCTGTAACACTACTCTACACTTTACTCTGTAAAGTATCTTGAGATAATTCTTATTTGAATTGATACTATAAATAAATTGAAATTACGTTCAAAAGTTGTTTTAGTCGTGCAACAACAAACTCCGACTGGACAGACAGCTGCTGTCTGGATTTACCCTGCAGAGATCTGAGGAATTAAGAACAATTCTCATAAATCCACTGGAGTTTAAATTTCCAACACAAAGAAAGGAGAAGGTATCCGACATCCGGTCAAAATGAGTAAAATCCGGACGAATTTCCGTTGGCAACGGAGCAATCAAGTGCAACGTCGTAGATTTAGACTACCAACAATGAATCTGTGAATGCTGTCACTGTTTTACTGTCTGTATTTCAGAGTAAATACTGTGTTCACATGTGTGCGTTGCATAACGGTATTGATTTTGTTGCCGTTTATCATTTCTAAGGGGATACCGGAGCGCCTGGTGTTTCTGGCTTTTCAAGAGGTAAAGAAAATCATAATTCAGCTTTACAATACTACACAAAGTCAAGTGTCAAGGGTCAAGTTGTATCTTGTAAAAGCACAAATTGTTCAATGTGGCTTTTTATATCTATATCTTTTCAGTTTTTAACTATCAAATTTTTTTGCAGGTTCGGTCACAGTCACCTCAGGCCCTCCTGGACCTGCAGGTCCTCCTGGCCCTCCAGGCCAACCGGGCTCCTTCGCTTCTTCTAGTGAGATGCGGCAGTACATCACTGACTATCTAAGTACGAGTTTTTCTGAAGTAAGGTCCCATGCTCACAGCCTGCCAGGGCTGACAGAACAGAGTATGACTCATTTATTTGTTTCATGCAGGTAGAAGCAGACAGTCTAGTATCCCCGGACCTCCAGGTCCACCTGGGCCTCCAGGAATCCCTGGAAGCTTTTCAGGCTCTATTGATGACATCTCCACTCGAATCATTGCATACCTGAGACGTAAGCTTGTGCTTCTCTCCAGAATGCATATTCCTAAATGATAGTGTGAGGAGTGTGTATGTTCGGGGCGTAATTATAGCCAAATGGGGGTTACGTTCAGCTGTGTTGTGCAATTTCAGGTTCGGACTCAGGCCTTAGCATTGGTGTCCAGGGTCCTCCAGGACCACCTGGTCCACAGGGCTATGGATCCCTGACGGTCAGCGGTCTCATATCCATGCTTCAGAGTAAGTAAGACACATATTCTGACTGAGCTAGGTAGTATCAGATACATATTATCCATGCTGCACTCTAGTGTCTTAATCGCTTTATCTCATTTGACTGTGAAGGCAAAACATTTTGAAGACTTGCTTTTTCAGAAGAAGCTCCGGGTTAAACTATACATGCATCTCATACCTGTTAAATTGCCTCCTTGAGTCCTCCACTTGCCTCCCTTCCTCGTGTCTTAGTCCCTCTCACCAAGGAGGCAAAGGAGAGACACAACAAAATCATTGAAGGGGAAAGGCAACGAGCAAATGTGTTTTAGAGAGATGAGATGTCCTGTCCTCTGAATTCCTCAGCTGTATGGGCGGATTTAGCAACGGCTTTTAGCCACACGGCTTTCAGGATGGCTGCTCTCGAGTATCCTCACCTGTAGCTCAAGAGACAGAACATAGACAGAATCATCCGAGGACAGAGGAGTCGAGGACAGGGTTGTAGTCAAGATCACCTGTGTCGAGTCCAAGACACGTCCAACACCAGGACTTGTGGAGACCAAATCAAGACTGAGTCCAAAGAGGTTAGAGTCCAGGACAAGAGAGAGTCCAAAAAGGTTTGAGTCCGAGTCAAGACCAAGACATTAGTCCGAGGCAAAGTTTACTTAACCCTAACGTTAAGGTCAACGTTAACGTGAGTGTTCATTTGTAGAAATGAGAAATTCCTGGTGATTTCGATAACCACATGTGATTATGGCAGAATTGGCGGACATCTTTGTTTGTTACAGTGTGTGTAAATCAATAAAAACTAATGGAAATAACGTTAGCAGAGCACGCAGATGCACAGCATGCGAAGATAATCTAGTGTGTGATTGGTTATCAGGTGGCCATTGTTCACTTTCCCTCCAATAGTATTTTTTTTATTGTGATCACATTTTGTAAAATTATTCTTATATATTTTAGAAACACAAACAGTGACAAACAATTTCAAACAATACACTGACATGGAGAATACAAAAAAAAAACAGAGAGGAAAGACAGACACATACAAACACAAAAACAAACAGACACATACAGACAGACACAAGACAAGGGACCAAACACCTGCACCTCAAAGAGTCAGCAATGTTCAAGTGTCCAGAGTCTTTTCCTGCGCTCTATGTATGCGTGCTGTGTAGAGCTCCATATATACCACATCCAAATAGGAAAGGGTCCATGTGTGCATATAGAGCTTGTGAGATGGTTTCCAACGGGTTGCAATTGTTTTCTTTGCAGCTTGCAGCTGTAAATACAGCCCATTTCTGTGTTCTAGAGAGCTGAAAGACTGACAGATCATTTAGAATCAAGACATAGACAGTAACAGGCACAGTAACATTGAACAAGGCAGACATTTTGGATGCAATACTGTTCCAGAACTGACCCCCTCCCATATTTGGGTGGCAGTAGCTCAGTTCATATGGAATTGGGTTGGGAACTGGGTGGTCGTGGTTCAAGTCCACATACAGACCAAAGTATGGTGGTGCACTGATAGCTGGAGAGGTGCCAGTTCACCTCCTGGGCACTGCCAAGGTGCTCTTGAGCAAGGCACCGAACCGCCAACTGCTCGGGGCGCCTTTCCATGGGCAGCCCCCTCACTCTAACATTTCCCCATTTAGTGCATATATAGGTACTGAGAATGTGTGTGTAATTCAGGCCTGTGTGTAATGTGTGTAATAACAACAGAGTGTAAACTGTAATTTCCCCTTTGTGGGACTAATAAAGGACTAATTAATCTTAATCTTATTGTTATAAACATAATAATTACTGGAAAAGCAAGCAAGACCAGTGGCAGAGACCGACACAAGTCCAAGTTCAAATACCAACGATTCCGCGACAAGTTCGAGACCATAGACAAACAGTCTTGAGTCTGGACTCGAGTCCAAGACCGGACTCGAGCTCTGGTCGAGGAACTATCAAATAAAGGTTATGAGTTGCAGCCTGTGTCTCTCTGCTGTGATCTGTCTAGGAGAAGATGTGAGGAGATACTTGACAGGACCACCAGGGCCACAAGGACCACCGGGACGACCAGGACAACCAGGGACATCGGGAGGATTTTCAGGCAGTTACAGTATAGAGGAGATAGCCACATATATCTTCAAAATCATGAATGGTGAGCACAGGTTGCATTGAAAACTGGTACACAGAAAAACAATAACCCCGGAAGTAATTACTGGTCTTCGATCAATCAAATTGCTTTTATTGTCATTGTCAGACCGAGGGATTGCTAGAGGTCTGCCCGGGCCACCCGGGCCACCCGGTCCTCCTGGGCTTTCTGGTGCAGGGGGATCTGGCTTGGTTACTGCTACAATTGACTATGCTGAACTGATAAAACGTAAGTCTTTTTTTTTTTTTACTGACAGAAACCGTCTTGTTGATAGTGAAAATCTTTATTGTATCTTCATCCACTCAGATTCAGACTTCCGCTCATGGATTAGCTCTGCACTACAACCCGGTCCTCCGGGTCCTCCGGGTCCTAGGGGTATCCAAGGGCAACCTGGTCCTCCCGGCCCTCAGGGCCCCGCTGGAGTCTCCACTGCCACTGTGTACGGGGGTGCAGGAGGTCGTGGCTACAGCTTGGAGGAAATTCAGCGTTACCTGCAGGGTGAGTCCGGCAGACACAATAAACATAATGTATTGTATAAGCAACAACTTATTCCACTGTACAAATTGCAGTTCAAAGGGTAATTACATTATGTATATTATTTATAGCACCCTTAAGTTAATTATTGTCATAGCTGCTTCCCTGAGAGAATGTTAGCTGAATTAGCTTAACAGGATTAAACATTTATGCGTAAACTAAAGGTAGAGTAATTGTGTTTACAGATGCATTTCAGATTTTTTTCCTTTAAATCACCAACAGGATAAAATAAAATATGCATAGTGCAACAAAAAAAACTGAACTGTGTTTTAGTTTTCTTAGATACTTTTTACAATTCATTGTGACCAATGAATTACTTTAAATAATATAGAGTTTCCCTTCGGGGATCAATAAAGTATTTCTGATTCTGATATACAGGGACGTAGAGACTTTTTTGGCAGCAGGGGCTCAAGGAAAAAAAAGCCCTGAAAAAATTCTATGAAATTTAAACAAAACACTAAATATATTAACACAACTCTGACTACCTTTTCAATTTATCTTAGTTCCCTTACGCAATTGTTTAATAGTTTTAACAAATACTCAACAAAATAATCAGTTCCCACTGAAACATTTTAGTATAAACAATGTGCATGTTTTCTTTGCAACTAGTTTACAGAGGGACAATGTTTCACCAAGATTTGTTTATTTTGCAAATGGCAATAAATAATTTAAAATCTTTTGGTGTTAGTGGAAAAAAAAAAAAACTCTAGTCCTAGCCATCTTAGCTGTCAAAAGCTTTATAACTTACAATTTTGTAAGCAACCACAACTCCACAAGTCAATTCAAGCGACAGAGTGAGCAGAGAGACAGTCCGAGACAGGTTTAGGCCCTGACAAACCATCCATCCATATTCATCCTCTTATCCGGTATCGGGTCGAGGTTAAGGCCCTGACACACACTAACCCGATTATCGGCCGTTGGTCAGTCTGGTGAGGTCAGTGACTCAAGGCTGTTCAGTCTGTTTCGTGCCTTCGTCAGCCGGAGGAGCCATCGGCTTTTATTCCGGCCAATTTGACATGTTGAATCGGAAGGCGGGCAGTCGGACTCAAATGACCAATCTGATTGGTGGAGAGCTAACCCAGAAATGATGAGCAGGATGAGCGGGATGAATACCTCTCAAAATCTAACGAAAAATCTTTTAAATTGATCTTTGTCGATCGGAAATGAAGACAGATTCGGAAACTCCATGGCCTATTTCTCTATTAAAATGTTTTCAGAAACATGTTTTGGTAAACTATTTTGTAAAATATGAGATTGTTTTCCAAACGAGCCGCCATGACAATGTTTTTGAAATTTTGGAGAAGTCAGACCCACGTGATGTGTTCCTCCAATCAGCTGCCGGTTTTCATTTTCTGGGCGACAATACAGATTAACACCGCCTGCTGTTATGAAGACATGTTACGTCTTGTGCACGTGCAGAACGTAGGCTCAAGTCGGCGTCGTTGCTGTGTGTTCCGAGGCACTTTTTTGACAAACTCGGGGAGGCAGTCAGGTCGACTGGCTTTTCTGCCACCGGTTGGCCGTCAGGTTGGTGTGTCAGAGCCCTTATAGGAACATCCCGACCCGCAGACTCAGAGCCAGTTTGCAGACTGTGGGATTCACTCGAGAACCCACGAGTCCTCGACGACTCATGAGTTTTCAATGACCCAAGAGCATTTTGCGTGAATCAGCCAGCTATGAGTGGATATGTAGCAAACGAGCGAATTAAGTCTCTCTTCGAGCCTAGAGTTAAGCAAATCCACAGTCACATAGTCCGAAACAAGCTTGCCTCGCCTCACCTTTAGATCAATAGTGACTCAAGTGACTCGCATTACCCTGATCAGTTTAGTGAGTGACTCAGAATAACCTGAATCCTTAGAAGGAACCTAAGGATTCGGGTTTGCCAGGCCTACCTATAACCGGTAACTCTGAGAGCAAAGTGTTCACATAGCTTTTGAGAAATCTAGGTAACCTTCCTAAAGTTGAAAATAATTGTTTTTTCAAACTGCATGTAAACGTACTGACTGGTTACAAAGGTTGCATATCCATTTTTAAATAAAAGCACAAAAGAACGGTTCTCTGTTACCCATTTAACCACACCCAACAATAACTACATGGTGTAGCGACACACCCTTTTGTTCCCCTCTACATCACTGCAGCAAAGTGAGATGTTAAACCGCTCGAGGTCAGCTAAAATAAGATTTTCAGAAAGTATAAAGTTCAAATTCAATGTAATGTAAAACAACAGCCCTTCATTACAGCACAAGCATATCTTTTTGACCGTAACATTCAGTTAAAGAGGTGTTCATTCAACATTATGGTCATGTTGAAGGTTTTGTATTTGTCCAAATGCCTTATTTTTTACCTAACATCTATCTACCATCAGTGGAATTGCAATAAGGTTTCTCATCTTGCTGTGCACAACTTGTACAAATTAGAATGACAGTAATGTGGACTTGAATCTTTCCCAGGTTCTGGGTTTAGAGGTTTTCCCGGCCCTCCTGGTCCTCAAGGTCCACAAGGTCCACAAGGTCCACAGGGTCCACCAGGCAGTTACAGCGGATCCATTTCTTACAACGGAAACTTCCCTCGAGAGAGCATCCGCACTGAAATTCAGCAGTATCTGACCAGTAAGCTCCTAACATCCCACACAGACAGATTGAAGACACACAAGAACAGATGATATCATGGATGAACTTTATCTTTCAGGTGACAGTGTTCGTCGTGCCATCATCGGACCTCCGGGCCTTCCAGGACCGATGGGTCAAAAGGGAGAGCGCGGAGAGCCGGGTTACATCCAGAGCCAGACGCAGAGCCAGAGCTACACTCAGGGTGAATCCCAACAAGGCTCTGAGCGTAGAGATATCCATGTCACACAGACCCTGGACCACTCCAACCTCGCCAACGTTGCAACAAAAGTTACAGACTACATCAAGCGTGAGTCGATCAGAACCGTCAAGCGCAGAGATTTCTTTAGTTATGTAAGGTAGAAGTTGTTTAAGCCTGACACTATGGGCACCCCCAATCAACACAAACGCCCTCATCCATCCCATATTTTTGGGGATCTACTCTCCAAATGCTCTAACTACAGTTTCCATAATGCTTTGGGGATTTCACACCTAGTGGGATGTCATTATCTCAGATGTTGCAAATAAACGTCTATGAATTATTATAAATGTTTATGAATTGTAGAGAACATTGGTTATTATAACTCCAGATCTGCTGAAAACATGTTTTTAAGTTTTCTTCAATATCAAAGGGATCCAGCGATAGTTGTCTACACGTACGTCCTTGGGTACAATGGATTACAATGATACAAATATCGGCTAAAAATGGAGCTCAAGTTGTAGCCCACAACCCTCAATTATGTCTCAGGGAGTGCCCACAGTGTCAGACCACTGTCTTAACTACTACTACTACTACTACTACTACTACTTCTACTACTACTACGACTACTACTATTACTGCCCTTCTGGCCAACTATGATGAAAAGTTTGATGATATGAGTGTTTGATATATAATAAACCACCTGTAGGTCAAGGCCTGCTGCATGATTATCTGGTTGAGGGTACTTGGAGGGCGAATGTACGAGCGATTCAAGGCCCCCCTGGTCCACCTGGCCCTGTTGGACCACCTGGTCAGAGCCGTGTCATCGGTTCCTATGGCAACGTCACCGCTGACCTCATGGAGTTCTTCAGAAGTGAGGATGCCGTTAGGATTTTCCACATACTGTATCAAGTTAAATCACACAGCAATGGAAAGCCAGTTACGTAAGTGTAGTTGGAAAATGTTGCTTCATCACAACTGAATCTGTGCTTCTGCTCTTGTGCAGTCTATGGCACCATCCCCGGAACTCCAGGAGGCCCTGGACCAAAGGGTGAGAGAGGGTACCCAGGACCCAGAGGAGAAAAGGGTACATTTAAAACAGAGTTGATGAAACACTTTGTATTTTCCAGAATAATGTGTTTATTCGAGCGACTGAGCCAAGCAAGTCTGAGAGTTTTGTATGTTTACAGGTGATCCTGGGCAACAAGGTTTACCAGGAACACCAGGGCTATACACCTACCAAATTCCACACAAAGTGCAGAAGAGGGATGCAGGTAACTTCAGTGAAATGTTGTAAAATCACATAAAAAAAATGTTGAGTGTTACATGCATGTAACTTTTTATTTTTCCTATCCACTGCAGGCAATAATTTGGTCGGTGGTTATCGTCAGCATCGCCGTCACGCCAGCGGTGCCTAATCATACTACTGGATCATGTCAGATTTCATTTTTACTCTTTTTTTGTTTTTGTTTTTAGTTGTTCAACTGTAGCAAACGCAAGTAGGCAAACTGCGCCTTACTGTTACCATCTGTAGAAAAGTCACAAGACAATTTGAGAAAACTTAAGTAGCCAATAAGTCTTTTTAAAAACAGCTTCAGGTAGAGTAGTATGGATTAAGCTGCTGGTCAGTGTCTTTGTTACACAGACTTCATTCTTATTGACATGTGGGTGTATAATGTTTACTTTGCTTAATTAGAAGCTTGCATTCAAACTTCCAGGGAGCAGCTTTGTTTAACAGAATATCTGTTTAATCAATCAGTAGCTGAGCTTTTAATTACACTTTTCATCTTTACCACTGCTCGTGTAATTTGGTGTACTTTTTTTGTCTTTTGAGGATTATATTGTATTAAGGACTATATAATGTGTTTACTTTGTCAAAGTAAACTTTCAATGTTAAAATACTATATTGTCAGATTATCTACATAAATCAAGCCCACCTCCATCTTTAAAGACCTCTTGAAGTAATCCGTTCATCCCATACAAATTACAAAATAATTTACTTTTGTTTTTTAAATATATAGCAATGCATCATTACCAGTCAGTGAGGGTCATTTGTGCAGCAAGGAGTGAACTTAGATTACAGTAGGACTGATGACTTGAAAAGACCTTGACCTTGAAAAGGTTTGTTGGTTAAAAACAGAAATAAATGTTGCATGGTTGAAAGACAGATGATCACTCAAGAAATGACTGATTGAACTGTATATTTTTGTATGAGAGTGCACTGAAATTGATATATTTTCTTTATACCTTTAAGTGTTGGAAAGAATAAATTATAAAATGTTCCCAGATTTTTTTTACGTGATTGAACTTATTGACCTTTGATCAATATATTTAAAGACGCACAAATAAATCTATTTTTGGACTTGTGAGTCTTGAGCTTCACTTAAAATAAAATAAAAAATTTTAAAAAAGAGTCAATATTTTATTTACAACAAAAAAGTTGATTTATAAAGACACTTAAAATACATTTGATCTGACATAAAAGGAATATTCATTGTGGTAAATGACAAATCATGGAAATGCTGTAACTTAACAAAATAAAAAAATATTGGAAATCTATGGATTCATGACAAAACACTTAGTCAATGTCAGCATACAGAAATTATAACATGCTTTGATGATATGCAGCAACAAAATAAACTAATTAGGTCAACTAAAATCTCTTTTTGTGGACTATCAATAATTTTGCTCCTAAAATACAGCGTATGACGTCTCCTCACACAGATTACAGATACAGCGTTTTACCTTTCACTCAACACTGGTTTTAACAAGAGCAAAAAGCTCACAGAAAAGAGCAATTAAATCATCAATATATCAGGAATACAAGTTTAGAAAACTAGATGTGATCATAAAATACTTAAGTGCATTTTTGAAAATGAGTTAAATTATAAGTCAAGATAAAAAAGGTTAGTTTGGAGTTTGAACAGACTCGGGTGAGACAAAGGTGAATCGCTGTCAAAATTACATTGACAGTTATACTACTGCATATTTTTTCTTCAGCTCATGTGGCAAAACAGTGCAAATAAACAGTTTTACATTCCTTAAGGTTTAATGTCAGGGTGATCAGCTTTCTATATATACACATATAAAAATGTGTTTCTTCATTCTCCATGAAGTAATAGGTCATACCTCTGACTAACTAAATGGAAGTACAGCACCTAGATGAAATGATGTGCTAAAGCAATAGAGATATTCTTGTTCTCAAAATTGTAAAACCCTTCTGACAAGCACAGTATCTGATAGAACTTCATATGTAGGTACACACATGTAACATTTCACTCAGCGTATCATTGACAACACAGTACATTCCTTTTTGTTTTAACTCGTGGCCTTATGATTTCGACATAAGACTACGCAGCCATAACAAAATCTTACAAGTACAGACTTTCTTTTAACTGAATATTACATCTCCATAGAACCAGCTCTACCTTACATGCAGCAACAGGAGATCTCAGAGTTGTTTTAATCACCAGTACATGTGAAATGATTAAAATAATCTCTCAACATCTTGTGATTGTGGGTGAAAATAGTACAGAAACTAGTTATTTAAGTACAAGACTTTCAGGGGGCACCGCATTAACTGTAAAACACAGGGAGGGGCCTAAATGCAGAAATGAAATGAACGTATGAGGCACTAGAGATCATTCATACTGCAGTAGGCTGTGCTTACAATAATCTCATAAACATGATTGGCCTTTGCTACCAACTGCAGGTTTTTAAAATGTCAACATGCTCAAAAAAGTGCATATTATTATCATTGGACATTCCCCAACAAGCTGGGGAAAATGTGATTAAGTGGGGGAACAGTGTGTAGGCATGTCATGCTCACTAAGCGGTCGAGACATTTTCCGTGAAATGATTTCACTCCACCAGGATGAGTCAGTGAGAGCAGCCAAGTTAGATAGGAGTCTTTTTGTAGCACAGACAGACACAAGGCTATAATCCAGAGTTGTGCAGGTTGGGGATGGGGTAGAATTTGGATACTCTACTCTGGGCGGTGGGGTTAAGGCATTCGGATTCGCCGCTCATCTTAAAGAAAACCTCCTGCTCCTGGAGCTTCCGTGTGAACTCCTCCTCCAACGCCTGCAGGGGGCAGCAGATACAAACAACTGAGTCAACTGCTTTGATGGTTATATGACAAGCAAATCTGAGAATCAGAGACACACACACACACACACACACACACACACACACACACACACACACACACACACACAACTGACTGTAGAGGGAGTCTAAAAGACATGAAGAGTAAGTGGATAAAAAAAGTAATATACCTTCTTCCTGGGTCTCAGCTTCTCTCTCCATTCCTTTATCTCTTGGCTGTGCTCCTCATCCAGCTCCTTCAGCTTTTGGGTCTCATGTTCAATGAGAAGATGGCATTTCTCATTCTGAAAGAAAATGTGGGTTAACACATGGGGCTTCAGGATTGATGTGCTGACTTAGTAAATTACACCTCCTAAGCTTTACCTACTTTATCTGGACTGGAATAGATTTATGTGTCTTTGCTTTTATTATTTTAAATGACCATTTTTTTCTTGCACACCTCAAACATTTAGTTTTAAGTTATATAGTGTAGATAACGCAAAATGTCAGTGCACTGAAGGTACCCGGATGACCCCCTAAAAACGGTCAAAAAGCTCAGTGTGGAACGATGGATGCCATCTTGACTACAAAGCGCAAGGGGAGGGACCAGGGACGTTGGCCAGTTTTTCAAAGTTTGAAAAAACTCAACCAAGACAGCTGGAGAAGAAACAACAACTCAATCGTATAAATGTAAGTAACTTGTCCCTCACTGACTGAAGCTGACATAATTATTTAATGGAGTTATTTAGCGTAACGTTACATGCTAATGCTACTAAGTATGTTAAGCCAGTAATTGGGACTAGCACCTTACCTGTAAACAAAAGTGTGTGTGTTTGTGTGCTGTGGCCTCACCTGCAGCTGCTGCAGCTCCCTGATGTTGGAGTCACACTGCAGCTGCAGATCCCTCATCTGGTTCTCGTGTTTCTGGTGTTGATGCAGCCTCTCGTTCTTCTGCCTCTTGTCTTCCTGAGACGCAAACTGGACCATGCAGACAAAAATACAACAGTACAACTGTAACAGCAACTCAAACCCAAACAAAGCGATTCAGTGATATGTCTTTATTAAAGAAGGACAAGGAGCGGTCCATTTCAAACATGTACTCCACTAATTGCAAGGACAAAAAGTCCTACTTTTCTGGAACACCCTAATGTTTACCATCTACTTCTTGATGCAGATAATTTTTACAATGTTTAGGCATTCCTCCACTGGTCTTATCTGAACAAAACTAAATTTAAACATTTTTTTTTTAAGGAGGATGGGGCTAGTGAAGCTGGTGAAATGGTGACTGGAAAGTTGCTGGGATAACTCGGAGTGTATTGGGCAGATCCTTGGTACGACTGTATGCCAGTGTGACATAGTGTTGCTAAAAAAGACCATGCGTGCTCAGTCCCTTCTCCTTAACTTTGATGCAAGTAGAAATTGTTAAACAACAGCATGAACCCACAGTGTCTATTACCTGTTTTATCCGCTCTCTCTCCTGCTCGGGCGTGACAGCTGCAGTGGCGGTGATGCGGAGGCTCTTCTTGAACATGGCCATGCGAGTCTTGGCCTCGCTGCGCTGAATCTTGGGCAGACGAACCCTCTCTTGGGTTTGTTTGTTCTTCATCTCCTCTATCAACCGCTGGTTGTAGCGATGCATCTGCTCCATCTCCTATGAAACACACACACACACACACACACACACACACACACACACAGTTTGGGGTTCAGCTGGATGATTCAAAATATGACAATGTACATTTCTCTGAGTAGATTTCTCTCCAAGCTCTTACTTTATCATGTCTCTTCAGCAGCTGGTGTCTCTGTAGGAAGTACTGGTCTTTCAGCTGCTGCTTCAGCTGCTGGTGCTTCTCCTGAAGGTGGCGCTCCTCCAACTCCCACATTGCCGCCTCTCGAGCTATAAAACATACATGCGCGCACACAAAAACACCACGCACAGCCAGGTCAAGCGTGATTAAACAACATGTACACGGTGGCAAGCGATGAAAGCAAACAAACAAACACTGTCATCAAGTTGAACAAGCTGAAACATGTCTACATGTCACAGTCAGTATTTACACGCTGCTGGCTTCACTGGCATCCAGTCCCTTTATTAGTTGAGAGTGAATTGTTTCTACCTTTAACGCTATACTTGGTTTCGTGTATGTCCATTATGAAACTTGAAAGTTACACAGGATGTTTGAGCTTGGGGGGTTGCTTGAAACGTAATCTTAGTGTGGATTAATAAAGTCTGCTGATGTGGTGCGTTCAGCGGTGTTGTGAGCAGTCAGAACCATGTTTCTCAGTAGCACATGAAAGCACCACAACGGAATTCTTCAAATAAATCTATTCTTTCACCAGCTTTACTATGCAGCAACAAAAACACTGACAAAAATAAACGTCCGTGATATTTCCTATGAATGACTACAGGTCTCAGTCCCCACAATCTGTTTTCATATCACACTGAAATAAATAACAAATTCAAACAACTATGGTATGCTTTAGAAGTTAGCATTACAAGCAGTAATGCAAAGCTGTGTTGTTGAAATGAAGGGGCTGATTTCATCTATCAAACACTTCCTCCTCAATCTCCTACCTCTCATCAACTGCTGCTTGTGGTTCAGGCAGTCTTTCTCAATAGTGGTGATCTCCAGTTTATGCTGCTGGATGATTTTCTTCAGAGCTCCGTCCAGGTCTTGCTGCTGCTTCTGTAGGAACTCCTGCTCCTGAGGAGCCAGAGAGAAGAAGAGCAGTGAGAAGAAGCCAAGGGGCTCATCCAGAGAGACAGCAAAGAGAGAAAGAACAATACGGTGTCAAATGCATCTTTAGTATCAAAACTGTCTAAAATGTAACTATATAATCTAGTCAAGCCATCCACTTCAGGTTCAGAACAACACAGCGCACTAAGATGCCACATCATCGACTGAAATCAGTAGAGGAGACACTCAAGAGATCATGGATGACAAGGATCCACAATGAAGGTGAAGAGAGAAACAGTTTAGTAAAGATTCAGATTCACAGTTTTATGTGAGACAACATGGACATTGACTTTTACACCGTCCAGACTATCTACATTAGACATGACTCATTACATAATGAAGAATTATCTATTTCATTTACTTTTTTTTAAATCTTTACACATCATTTCAAATTCAGATTTTGTCTACCTAGCTGGTGGAAAATTGTCAGCTGTTATTTTCGTGTTAAATTTAAACTGAGATGGCTAAAAATGTGATACTGTAACCAAATGATGCAAAATACAAGTGACTATGACATCCATCCTGTAAGTTAGTCGGTTTATATTTGGACCTCAGTTGAAAGAGACAAACATGGATCCAGACAGAAGGAAATCTACAACTACACCACCTCTGGGATTATGTCCGGACTTGATTTAACGATGAAATACAATATAAATACCATATAAAATACACAGACTATATGTAGAAAATGTGTGGATTGTAGGAGGAAAAATACTGAGCAGGAGAGGAAGAGAGAACCACTGCACAAACACAGTGATGAAAACACTCAGAAAAGCAACCGTCCATCCTTAAAACAAGCAATGTGTCCTTCTTAAAACTGAACCATTACAGACTATCTTTTCACTTCGCACATCTAAGTATGGGCCAGAGACGGAGAGAAAGGGGAAGGGAAGGGGGACTTACATCCTGCATCTGAGCGTTGAAGAGTGCACATGAGGACAACTGAAAAGACTGTATCATAACCTGGGCCACTGCCTGTGGAGGAGAGCACACAGCGCACTCGTCCAGATCAGGGACAGACGGCACACAGCAGGCTGAGGATCTCTCTCACACACACACCAGCACAAATACACTGATTCTTCCTAAGTTATGTAGGAGATTTCCCACATTGGGAATATCTGTGAGGTTAAGGCGCACAGTACAGTTTTGGTAAATGTTAAGAAGAAGTAAATTGATTAGTTATTAATACACTTTTGTCTTCTCATGCTTGAAAAGCAGCACTTGAGTCCAGCTTGCAAAAAAAATAAATCAAAAACGTGTTACTTTCATGCTACTGGCTCACGAGCGTTAAGAATCTACCAGTATCTTTCACACAAAAAGGCCTTTGTCCACGACGACTCATGTCTAATGCATAAAAGATGCACAGGAAATCAAAGTTTAGAAAGGACTTTCAGGACAGATGTCTACTGTGGAAACAAAAGCTGTGTCTGCAATCGCTCCCTCGTTCATTCATTCGCTACACGGTAAACACTCAAAGGTCCTCTATGGTGAGTAGTAAATAAAGAGCGGACACTTATGAATTATCATCGTCATATTGCATTACCACTGACAAGTGTGCAGTATAACTGTGATTTTCATTTAAATAATTTCAGGAGAAAAGTTAAAGAATTGCATTGTGGGGTGTTAGGTTGTAGTGATACACATGCCAACGATGTTTTGTTCTGTTGTGGGCTATTTAAAAAAAATTATTTATCACAGTATATATACTTCTTTCAGGACTGGAATCAACAGTTATTTTCACTATGGATTATTTGGTCTATAAAATGTTAGAAATGAGTGGAAAATACCCATCATTTCTAAAGATATGAATTTTAATATGAAAGTGAAAATATTTTCATCTAAGAAAGTCAGAACCAGAGAATGTATGTCACTTTAGTGCATCAAAGTACTTGATCCAACAATTCAGTGAATCCAACATAGCCATAAAACAGTGCTGCTCATTTAATTGCTTCTTTGCCCATGATGGCTTAATACCACCACATATACAGTATTTAAATGGTATGGTAAAATTTGGCAGTTGACAAACATCTTTTGTCCAATGATACAAAGCGATTACAGACACAGCAATTCTTAGTGTTTGTGTGCATGTGCATACTTTACAAGAATGAATCAGGTGATAGGGGAAGAGTGAAAGGAGACAGAGTGAAAGTATTCCTACTCATTTGCAGAGTAAGAGACAGCAGGTGACGGTTTACCTCTGCGGTCTTAAGTAACGATAGGTCCTCCTTTATGAGTTTCATGAGCTCTTTTCTCATATGTTTGGGGGACTGTCCAACTTCCTGTTTGACCTACAGTGTATGTGCAGAAACTGGATGATGCTGTATATTCTGAAAACGTAACAAAGCTGGCCAACAACAGCAGAAGACATGCAGGGCCCACTTTGAGAGGAGAGATACCGCACCCAGCCAGATATTAATTTAAAGTCGGCATGCTTAATTCCTCTGATGTTCCTTTGAACTAGTCAGTTAGTCTTCTTTGATTAGTAACACATCAGAACTGTAAGTCTGAACTGCACAAGTCAAAATCATGAGTTTGTCAAAAGAAAGATTTGACTGGTAGATGGCAGAAGATGTTAGTCTCAAAAACAGCTCCTTGTGTATTACTTTGCATTCGATTAAGTCCCAAAGCCATCAAGATAATTATTTTGCCTCCAGAAGTTTAAAAAGAGCAACTGAGTTGGAATCATCTACGACATCTGAATGTTTATCAGTCCTGAGACGTGGACTGCTCAAAAGCTCTCCATTTGTAACGGAATGCAGATTAGACTTCACTCTTGCAACACACCTGGTTGGGTCCTGTCTGCTTTAAAAGAAGACTGTTCTTACTTAGTATCTAAGAAACCAAATCTCTGCAGAACTCTTTGTCACTGGTTTTGAAGACTTCAGTCTAGTTGCTCCAACTTTGGTGATAATAAAATTCTCACACTGAAAACTGGTAAAACCTTCACATGTAATACCTTACCAGGTACCTGGTAAGGTATTACTGTTTGCTTAAAAACTGAATAGATGCGTATATGATGCGGTTTCTTTTGTCCTGCACTTTGACGTAGGTTCTTACTTTTACAAAACTGTGTGTGTAACACTGAGTGATGGTGAATGTATACTGTGTATACTTTAAACATGTTGATTGGAGAGCAGCCAGGGAAAGATTTTGGTTGTATGAAAAAGGCACTGGTGGCCTTTTGATGTTTGTGACAAAGAAATCCTTTATACACATAAATGATGATTCCATATCAATTACTCTGAAGCAAGGCTTTAACATTTCACCAAATGAGCCCAACACCACTCGGAACAATCTTCAAAAGTCGGCCACCACATGACCAAAGCCACCTCACACACTCATACAAAAGACATGGTTAGTTAAATACAAAATAACAGTACATTTTCAATAAAGAACACAACACTGGAAATATCCAAAAGTTTAAAAAAACAATGCATTTCATCATTTGCAGCTAAACAACCACAGCAAAATACATAACTGAGAACTGTAGCAACCACTTTAAGCCAACCTACAATAATATTTTTAGGTACAATAAAAATATATTCTATGCCCAGAAAGCAAACTGCGGGTAGCACAACCACCAACAGGCATCATAAATACAAAATGAATGCCAATTAGCACTGTTGCCATAAAAAAAGCTGCATAAAGCGAAACACAAACACTGCAAACACACTCAAAACACCCAACGAAGCATTTAAGGCTGTCAAGCAGAGAGAGGCATTAAAATACATATACTACTAACATATATTTACATACACACCATCATGATAAGGTTTTATTGTTAGCCTAAGACTGAACTTGGATTAAATACTTCTCTAAAAATAACAAATGGAATTAATAGCACAGTACTGCATAGGAGGCAACCAGAAGCCTCAGGGCAGATGAATAATGGATACAACAACATGGAGCTAGGAGGAAGATAGCACAGTCTATCTGTTGCTATCATTTGCCTACATACAGTAGTAGAACAGCTAGGCACACCACTCACACAGGATTAATATGACACAGCCAAGTATGCCACCACCGGCTAAGTTGTTGAACACATGCACCAATAAACAGCTGGTAATTTAGGACATGCAAATGCTTACGACCCCGAGCTCCCCCAGTTAGGTGCAAGTCAGCCCACTAAAAGCACCTCCCTGCAGAAACATCATGCAACACCGTACCTCTTTCTTCCGGTTCTTCATCATGTTTTGGAACTTGGATAGCTCCTTGTCTTGGTCCGCTTTAATGCGCTTGGCTTCGTCTCGCAAACGGCTGGTGTGATCCTGTTCCAGTCGCTCAATGGTCTGCTTCTGCTTCTTCTCAAGGTTCTCCACTTCTTGGTCATATTGACGCTTCTTAGCCTGCAGGGACAGAATTGGCAGAAACTGGCATCAGCCTGACAAGATGACTATAAGTATTTATATGTGATCCAATATCAAGAGATTACCATAAATCAACACCCTGGCTTTACTGCTTAAAAAAGGGAGGGGGAAATTAACAGTGTAAGTCATCTGTATGGCGTCATTTCAACCTGGCTATAAGTCAGACTCAAATTAAAGTTACTAATATTGTAACCATCATTGATTAGAAGACAATTACCGCTTCACAGTAGACATTCTAAATGAGCAAATGTTACAGTAAGTGATAGAGACAGACTGGTGTCTAGCTGCATCCTTCATGCAAGTCCCTCCGTCAGATTGAGATCTACTTTGTGATGAAGCAGCTCGTTTCCTAGGAGTTGGCCAAATAGAACAACATTGCATACTGCGATACGAACAAACTGACTCACAGTAGTTTCCTGTTCAAACCGGCGGTAGATCTGCTCTCTCTGCTGCTGCAGCTTGTTGCTTAGCTGCTGCTGTGCCCGCTGCTCCTCTTTCTGCAAGAGGCGCAGCTCTCTCAACTCCTGCCGCCTGAGGAAACCACACACACCACAACAGTCAAGTCAGGGTGCCACTATATTTACTCATCTCAAATTCAATAGTTTGCCATCGATGAGGTATAATTTTTCTTACAAAAACATCTATTTTTCATTTCTGAATTTTTTTTCTTCTTACCTGCATTTTAAGATTGATAAAAATATGAGGCTCCCATTCATATTTAATTGTTGCTTTAAATGGTCCTTGTCACATTTCTGAATTAGTATACATTTACTACATTAGAACATGTTAACTATGTGCATTACTGACGTAAGGACATAGGTTCAACAGTAAACGGTCAGCAAGCACTTATGGTAACATTCAGAGCAGCATGTCTCAAGTCTTAAAAAGGCAACATGGGAGATGACAGTAACATAACGCAGCAATCATCATGGGAGGTAACCCATCTGGCATTTGTGGGAGTGGTGAAATGAACAGGAACTATTTAAAGTAGACATGTTAAATAGGCCGTGTCACATATTTGGGTCCAACTGTATGGTAAGTAGGTTGAAAACAGACCTACCTCAGAAACCTCATCTCTTCGCTCTTGGCGTCGTTGTCCGTCACTATCTTTGACGTTGTCACACTGACCTCCACGCCATCCACCATGAACTTACGTGTCTTCTTCAGAGTCTTCTTCTGACGCCTTGACTCCTACAAATGAAACAGGGAGGTGTTGTTATATTCATAACAGTGTTGATAATTTTACATCTGAGGTTGTACTTGAGGCACAGATTATAATACCTGCATAGACACAGAGCCCCCTTCTTTACTCTTGGACAGGAAGCTGGAGATGGACAGATTGAGGTCAAGACTGTTGCTGTCAGCAGCAGAGCTGCTTCCAGAGTCAGAGTCCTTCTCCAAATCCGGCTTGATCACAGCAGGGCTTCCATGCTCAATCTTGCTTACTGAATCGGTTTCATTCTCCAGGACGGAGCCAGCATCTTGGGACATGCTCTCATCTGTGTGACTAGCTTTCTCCTCATCTTCCTTCACAGGACCTTCTTTACATGGGATTATATGATCTGAATTGTCAGAGGTTGCTTTGGCTTCATGATTGAATCCATTTTTGGATTCAGTTGGGGCCTGTTCCTCCAAATCAACCTCCCCCTTAGTCTGATTCTCTTGTACAGGCTGCTCTGCCTCCTTAGTGGCCTCATCTTCAGGCTTTTCCTCTGGCTGACTCTCTATGGCCTCCTTCTCTGACAAAACCTCAGCTGACAACTCACCCACACTTGACTTTGTGTCTGTGTCTCCATTTATGTTTGTGTCCCCTACATTTGACTCTAAAATCTGTGTGTCAGTAGCTGTGTCTTCTATTCTGTCCTTTGTCACTTTATGTTCAGGCGTTTCCTCATCAGGCTCTTTGCTTTCTTCTTCTGCCTGTGCCACGTCTCCTGATGTGGATTCTGGTTCTTCTGGTGTGTCTTCAGGTTGCTCTAGTGATTCTATGGATGCTTTTGTACC
Source organism: Etheostoma cragini (assembly GCF_013103735.1). Lineage (NCBI taxonomy): Eukaryota > Metazoa > Chordata > Actinopteri > Perciformes > Percidae > Etheostoma > Etheostoma cragini. Next base: position 9,278,597 of record NC_048423.1, on the reverse strand, counting down.
ATCTTCTTTTTCTACCTCGATTTTCACCTCCTCTGGCTCTCTTTCCTCTTTTATTACGTGGGTAAGTTCATCCTGCATTTTCTCTTCTTTTGTCTCCTTCTGTTCCTCTACTTCTGGACCATCTGTGACAAGTGTTACATCTTGTCTGTCTACAGGTTCTTCTGGCTGTGATACTACAGCCTCAACCGGAATCTCTTCAGCTTGAGCATCTTCTGGTTTAATAGGTTCTTCAGGATCTTGTGAAATTGTGTCCTTGGTGGGCTCTATTAACACAGAGGCCAGGTCTTCATTACTGGCATCAGATACCTCATTGAGTTTCTCCCCCTCGCTCTTGTCTACCTCACTTGTTCCCAGTCCTTCATCAGAGAGCTTATCACTGGTCCCGTCCTCAGCAGGCTCGGCCTCCGTCTTTTCTGTCACAGATTCCAGCATGGAGGGGGTTGGTGGGACTTTGTCATCCTCCAAGCTGGCCACACTGGCATCTGAGGGCGCTCGCTTGTGCCCAGGAGCCGCCTGAGCCAACAGTTAGAAAAATATGAAAATTAACAACTCTTAACGCTCATACAGTATTTCATCAAAATATTTTATTAAGTTTTATTATAGTTGTTATGAACATACATCAATAAAACTACATACCAAAGGTGTATCAGGCTCTTCTTCCTCCTCCTCCTCTTTGCTATCCTCAATCTCCTCCGTGACTTCAGCTTTGGCCTCGGCTATAAGCTCTCTGAGAGGTCTGCTATCAGTTACACTGGTAACAAAAGGATGCTACATAGGTTGACAGGGACACAAGAGATTTACATCTTTATCCTTCAAAGCAAATCAAAAAAAGTCACATTCAGAATTTTTATTTAAGTGTGTATGCATTCTTTGAGCTATGTTGAAGGCTACGTAGCTATGGTTGCGTACTGTGAGTTAACAGTAGGGAGTAAATGGAGTAGGGCAGCTCACCTGTAGAAGCTGTAATGTGCCCCACCTATTATCCACATTCTTATCAAGTGCTTTCCGCAGAAAGTCGTTAAATTCAGCTGACCTTTTAAGGATAAATAAAACAGAATCAGTTTGTTGGCCCTAGATCAGAGGAAGTGAAAAATTCCATTCTTGCCCTGCGGCCGTTCAGTTAAAGGGGCTGTACTCAAAATACTGAAACAAATAGAGGCTGGATTGTCTCTGCATGGCTCTCACAGACCATTCCCCCACTACATGAAATTCCTACGTTTTTTGGGGCCACATGAAGCACACGCAGCCTGACCGGCTATCAAAACACAGAACAGAGCAGCTCGGCTTACTACACACACAGTGGAGTGGGACTTCACTCTTTGGCGAGGACACCATAACGCCACTATATCCTTACATACATTTTATTAGTTGCGGTTATATTTTGGATTTTATTTTAAGTGGATTCCGGTTAGCTGATGCAGAACATTAGCTACTATATATACACTATAATAATGTACAGAATATTGAGTAGGGCCCCTTTAATAAAAGGATACATTAAGCATTAACAATTCACCAAGCTTTCACACATTAAAGAGACAATATCTCCTTATCGCCAAACCGGAAACATTCCAGTGCCACCTCTCTAACACCAGCGCTCTTTCTCACCAGCGAGAGGGATGCATGAGTGTGGGGGGCTCGGACTTGGCTATTTTCAGCAGCACTCTCATGGGATTCATCTCGTGGTTGGGTGGCTCAATCTGTGCCAGCTCTATCAGGGTTATCCCGAGGGACCATATGTCGGCCTTAAAGTCGTACGGACGGTCCTTGGAAGTTTCGCACATTACCACCTCTGGGGCCATCCTGCAAAATTAGAAGTCAGAGGGTTTGTAATTAGCATGAGCAGAGTGCAATTGAATTTGTGCATTCAGGCATGTTGTTTGATGTCTTCACTCATCAAGGTCAAAAAGACAATAGTATGTGTGTGCATTTCAGTCTGGGATTTAACAGATAGGAAGCCTATTCAGTATTTAAAGTTGAGGTCATCCAACCCTGTGCATCTAAATTGCTGAATGAGGCCTTTTCCATTTCCACATTCTATGACGGCAGAGGAAATTCATAACTGCAAGACACGCTTGGACAATTATCAGATAGAAAGGGGTAAATGTCCTCTTGTCTGCAGGTTGCATGACTCACCAATACGGAGTGCCGATGAAAGAATCTCTTCTCTGTAACGTCTTGGTATTTTTAGCAGACACCCCAAAATCAGCTAAAAGTAGAAAGGAATTATGATTCTTTTCATCAGTTAATCAAACTGTATAACGACAATTTATGCGTTAAACAGTGAATATATAGATAATATAAAATAATAACAAACAAAACATTTCTACTAGAGCCACACAGTTATAGCAGAATTCTCAACTAACCTGCTTCAAGCTTTCAAATATGAACCCCTAAGTGGGCAGACAATCCCTTTCTTATCATCCCTCCCAGCAGTTCTGTTGCCTGTGAAATTATTGTGTCCTGCTCTCTTTTTCTCCCCTCACTTACAGTAAGCAGTATGCACACATTAGAGGGAAAGAGAGCTCTATCATTAAGGCCCTGGTAGCTGTTTGATAAGTGTTGTTTGCTTGGCTTTGCCATGACCCTCTGCCTACAGAACATGAATCATCAGGGAGCCAGCAGCTATGGATGCTACAGCCGCAACAGGAATACTTTTACTTCTGAAATATTATGTAACCAATTCAATGTATTAACCAACTCAGGCACACAAGTGGTGTAAAAATAATGCAGGTCTCTCCCTTGGCACTAAAGAAAACGCGTCATCATTTTTTTACCTTGACACCGCATGCATGACTCATTCCAGTGTTATCATATGTCAACACAGTCCTGAGCACCACTATCCCCAAAGTCACATAGCTGAGCGGGTTGTTACAGCACTGATGGCAAAGGGATCCACAATTGATTTTTCTAATTAGTCTTTAACGGTAAGCCTATTAGTGCATCAAGGTTCAGAGTGGCCACTAAGGATATCAGAGAGAGAAATCTACAAAGAATCAAATATTTTTCTGTGTAGTATTATGAAGTGAGTACCTTGACACGAAGATTTGGATAATCCTTCAAATTTAGAGAAATATTATGATGGAAAACTCAGCAACAAAAGAAGGTAGATTTTTACCCAGTTTCACTTCTCCATCCAAGGAGAGGAGAATGTTCCCGGCTTTCAAGTCTCTGTGGATAACTTTGTTCTCGTGGAGGTAAGCCAAGGCCTCCAAGGTCTGTCGACACACCACACGGATCTGGGGCTCTGTCAGAGGCCTCTCCAGTTCTGTGGATCAAAATGCACACAATTAATTCATAATTGATTTTAGTCATCATAGTTTTTGAGATTCCCTTTTACAAACACAGACAGGGCCATTTTGGATATGTTAACATCAATTGTGATGGCCTGGTGGTAAGACACAGAATGCAGGTAAAACTGTGGGCAATTATGGACAGTCCGTGACCCTCACCCCCTTCACAAAACACTAGACAAACTTAAAAGCACTTTCAGCAACAGGCTTATTCAACTCAACCACTGTCTGCAAAAGTTCGGCAAATATCACAGCTTGGAAACGCTTCTTATAGCCAGCCAAAAGTCTTAAATTCTTGTTTGAGGTATCTTCGCCCATTCTTCCTTACAAAAGTCTTCCAGTTCTTCTTGATTTCTCAGTTGTCTGTCACGCACTGCTCTTTTAAGGTCTAGCCATAGATTTTCAATTATGTTGAGGTCGGGAGATTGTGAAGGTAATGGCAAAACCTTCAGTTTACGCCTCTTGATGTAATCCACCGTGGATCTTGGTGTGTTTAGGATCATTATCCATTTGTAGAAGCCATCCTCTCTTTAACTTCAGCTTTTTCCCAGATGCATTAACTTAGCTGAAATTTTATTGAATCCATTTTTCCTTCTTCTCGTGACATCTTCCCTGTGCCACTGGCTGGAATACAACCCCAAAGCATGATTGATGTAGCCCCATGCTTAACAGCAGGACAGAGGTTCTTTTCTTAAATTCTGTGCCCTTTCTTCTCCAAAGTACCTTTGCTCATTCCAGCCAAAAAGTGATATTTTAACCTCATCGGTCCACAGAACTTGTTTCCACAATGCATCAGGCTTGTCTATATGTTAATTTGCAAACTTCAAACGCAGATTTTTGTGGTGAGCACGTAGAAGAGGTTTTCTTCTTCCATGAAGACCATATTTGTACAAGTATCTCTTTATAGTGGAATGGTTAACCACAACTCCAGTGTCTGCCAGGTCTTTCTGGATGGATCGTGCAGTCAAATGTGGGGAATGTACTCCTGCACCCGCTGCTCCGATTCTCCGACCAATCTTACGCTCCATGATCCCCTCACTCGCGAAACAAGACTCCAAAGTATTTAAACTCAATACATATTTATCACAGAAAATAAGGTAAGGCCAATGAATTTCAGGTTGACAAAATGTATACTTGAAATGGGTCAATTTGACCCGAATACCATACAAGGGTTAACTTCCACTCTTTCTTAAGACTGCCATTTCTTAATTACATTCCAAACAGAGGATATTTGCATCTGAAAACGCTTTGCTATCTTCTTATAGCCTTTTCCTGCTTTGTGAGCGTGAACTATTTTCAGTGCCAATTGTTGGGGCAATGTCAGATGATTCTGGGCATTTAAAACCTTAAGATTGACATCACCTGGTCTTTCTAGACAATGATTGAGAACAATCCATGACACGGTCAGGTCTCAGATTTCTAAAGGGGGCGGTGCATGCTAGAAACTCTGCAGGGTGCCCAAACTTTTGCAGACGCCATTTTCTTGTTTTCTGTTAATTTGAAAGAGGAAATAATGGAAACAAAATCTAACTTTTTGTGACATACGAATGTCTAATCTGTTGTTTTATGCTTTTTTAAGATTTTTTTCCATCTTTTCTTGGCTTCTTTATGCACATTAATACAAATTTTAACCTGGGGTGCCCAAACTTTTGAGCCCCACTGTATGATGGTATCCAATATTAACTGGAGGACAAAACTCCATCCTGACACCAGCCACCATGCATGAATCAAATAAATCTGGGGGAGGGATTCGGTTCTATGTGAGTCAGTCCACAGAGCAGAACACATCAACAATCCAAAACTGAAGTAAATTAATTTGTATCTACTTTATAATGCACACATACGAGAAAGTGGTGAGTTTCTTCAAGCTTCCAAATAAGAGACAGAAACTGCAGGCATTAGAAGTGGACTAACCACTCCTTGAAATCTAAGCTACAATAATTACACAGTTGGAATGGCCTCTCTAACCAGGGAGAGGCTAAACAATCCCGCAAAGGAGACTTCTGGATGGAATAAAAAGACTTGGCACTTGAGGATGAAGCAAAGAAAAAGCTCCAGCACTTTATAGTGATTTTTTTTGGTTTCCTGCAATGAAAGAGGGACTTACCCAGCATGATGGCATCCACTGCACCACCCGCACAGAACTCAATCAGAATCTGAAAAGGTAAAACAAAGTGGAACAAAAAGTAATGTGAACTGTAATGAGTAGTGTAGACCCACTCCATCAGTAAAGTGTCTCGAGATAACTCTTGTTTTGAATTGATACTATAAATATAATTGAATTGAATTAATGCAGAGAAGCCACCAACTCCTCTCATAACACAGAATTTATTTTAAGAATTTGTGTTATCCAAGGTAGGTACAACATGACCTTCATAGGAAGGACATCAGAACCCCTAAACAGCTATACTGAGCAAACTCTATAGACAGATCTATTATTTTCCATTTCAGGACAATCTCTCTGTTTCCTTGTTGGAGCGAGACATCAATAGAGGTTCCAGTTGCAAGCTGAAGAAAGAGACTAGGATCCTCTCCCTATAGTGCATTTGCAATTTGCCTGATTTGTGTGCAGAAGTTGTGTAGCTCATCCTGTTAGTACAACAACTTCTACAAAATAAGTTGTTATTGTTTAGAGTGTAAATGCTTAACGTATGTGTCTCTACGACTCACATACAGGATATTTCATCATCATTCAGCTCTCATGAAAAAGGATTTCCTCATTTGGTAAACATCATAAAGCCAATACGCCCTTTTTAAGTTAAGAGTATTGACAGTTTGATTCTTGCTACAAAATTTTTTTCTTCATTAAACATTCTCTAAACTATAGTATTTCTTTTAGGGTAGATGTGAAAAGGAAATATGCTGATGAAATATGCAAGAGAGGGAAAAAACATAAGAACTTAAATTTACTTTCACTTGTCTTATAATAATATACAACTAAAAGCTACATTAAGAGTTTAGGCTTGAGCATAATGATGCATATCCTTACACATATCTTCTGAAATGCTTTAAACAAATTACCGGCCGTCTTAATAATAAGAGATTTATGGATTCACCAGTTCATAGAGCAACTGTGTGAAGCCACAGTACATTAGATGAACACAACACCGTCCCCTAATAATGTTATAGAGATGTAAACGGACCAGCTCCTGACCTCAGTTGTAAAAGCAGATGTAATGTACCCAACCACCACTTCATTGGCACTTGCCAGATATTTGGCAGCTCATGGTATCAGATGATAGAGAAAAATCAATCAAAGCTACAACCGAGCACCGCCTTTTTTTCCAGGGACTCAAACAAAGAGGAGAAACCAAGTAGCTGTTTGTGTTCTGCATTACAATTTACCATGCCATGGGAATGTTGTGGGTTCAACTGAACAACATGCATGTGAATAAATCCTCTCTCTTTTAGAGCAACCTGTTTTCCTTGATTAATCTTTTGTGGAAGAAAAATATTATACATTTACTCAACGTGTGCAGAGCATAAGTAGTTACACATTAATCATGCTTCTTAATGACGGGGGCCGAAGGGACAACCTCTATACAGCTCTGAATTATTCAGGCACTTTCTCCAGCTACCAAAGCCACTCCATTATCTTCCCATAGATGTGGCCAGTCCACAAGGGATGGCCACATGACACCACCTGCCAGGACCTAATTGCTCTAGGGCCTCTTACTGCACACAGAGTGAGATCTACTGACCATATCTTAAAACCGCACTGTGACTCAACTCTCTGCTCACAGTAAAACAGCTTGGTAAAGAAGCAGACTCTTTAAAAAATGTGAATTTAGAAAAAATAAAGAAGAATTGTACTCTTTTGTAACTATAATGAAACAATACTCCCTGCTTAAGATTCATGGGGGATAAGAATACGGACAAAATAAGGAGTATGCCCGTGACTTCAGATGGAAGATTTTGACCTAATAGCTCTGGGAGGTCAGGCAATCCTGCCGTTGAACATGCAGTCTTAGTCTTGTACAATCCTCTGACTGTGCCACATGATCAATTTTAAATTCTTCAAAGGTTGGCCATGGGGAACAAATGCACTGTGATTATTCCTAAATTGAATGATATAAGAGTCCAGCATAATGAATAGCGGCTTGTGATGAATTTGTTTGTCTCCATGTGTGACTGGTTCACTGCCGCTGTTTCTCTTTGGCTTCAAATTAACTGCAACACACAAGAAAACAGTTCTCTCAGTCAGGCACTTACCCAAAGTTTGCCTTCAAAATAGAAGGCATCCAGCAGTTTGACGATGTGATGGTGGTTGCAGGAGGCCAGAATTTCAATCTCCACCATGTAATCCTCCAATTCGTCCTCTGTCTTTGTGTCAATAACCTTGGCAGCAGCGAGGGTCCCATTCTGCTTGTTCTGAGCCTGAAAACAACATTGGCGACAAACGCTTGTAGAGAATGTTTTTTTATTATGTTTCTTTTCTAATATGGCTGGCTGGACTACAGAACCATCAGCTGGGTTTACTTTGCTGGGGCATTGCAGTATAGTGGCTATTTTGAAACAACACCCATCAGAGTTAACAATTTCATTTAAGAAAAAAGCCATTTCGAAACTATAGTAATAAAAACTGCAGCACTTTATGGCTTGTGCAGCACCTATATGATCACATCTCTATAAATACATTTCATTGAGACTTTATGATGTTTTATGAACATGTGGAAAAGGAACACTACTGTAAAAAAAACCAAACACAGCAACCATTTGAAGTAAACATATTTACAATACAACCTATCACCTTCTGACCTACTCTAACAAAAGCCGATCTTGTGTAGCTTGCTCACTTCCTCCTCTTCTTTTTCTCCACTCACTTCTTTCTTTCCTTTCACCTTGATACATATACTGTAAAGCCACATGCAAAGTTACAGTGGCAGGAAGTTAGAGCTTATACCAAATTAATCTATAATTTAATAGGGAAATGGTTTATGCTCGTCTAGGTAAAGCATGCCCTAAAATCTTTATTCCTGATTAGGATGTGCTAAAGAGACTAATACAAAAAATGAACACCCACCCTGTCAAAAAGTAGCCAAGAAAGTTATTTTAAGGCCAGCTTTGGGTTTAATGTTTATGGATACAGACACAATCTTGGGGAGTTAAGGAAAAAGAAAAGGGAGGGAGTGTTAGGACCAACAACTGCAGAGTCACACACTATATTTACACAGTTCTGACCTGACACACTCCCTGTCTCCTTCCCTCTGTGCTGGCTGACGCCTGTCTAACACAGCCCATCAGTGTAGGCTTCATGATGGAGAGGGTAGTGATAATTTGTCTGCCACTGAGCTATTCAAATAAAGCCTGTGGTCTACAGTCATTATGTACATAACACATAAAACTCTGTACTGTTTTGAGGGTATAAGTAAGAGAGTTTGTGGGTGCCATAAAGACAAATAAAACAATCATGCACATTGTTAAATGATCAGAAGAGCTGAGTTTCTGTCACTCATAAGCCAATCTAACTATGTCAACCAACAAGCTGTGCGAACACAATTGTATAAGCTGTTAGTCAAAACAACTGGCCTGTCTCTTTACTAAAATAAGGCACAAAACAACCTGTTTATTTGATGATGTGCATACTGTTTGAGTTGAGGACTCTTCTGTCTTTCACTCTCTAAAACAGCTGATTCACACTTTGCTGGCCATATTCATCACCCCACCCAAATGAGGCAGCCATCAAAGGCCTGTGAAATACCAGGTGAAATTCATAGTTTGTATTTATAGTAACATGACCTGATGAAGGCAACCTCCTGCCTCTATGAGTGGGAAATGGGAGTCAATACATTGTGAGGAGTATATTTGTCTACATCTGAGAAGGCATGTAAGTCCATCGGCTTTAATCACAGTTAATTAATCAGCTAATAAGACTTGCAAATGAAGATTTGCTGGGCCATTAGCTGCTTTATTTGATCACCAGAGTTCCAGTAAGAGATAACACAAACCACAGAGAAAGAGAGAGAAAGGTGGGGGTTACTGCAATAAAAGAGTCTTGAATTGATGAAGAGATGGAGCTTCCTGTGAAACTACTAATACACTAAACTACGAAGCTACCAACATTTACCATCTGATAATAATGATCAGTTATATGTGGACAATGTGTCCACCTCATGTATAATGTACAGTGTGTGTTGTTAAAAACTGAGTGTATGACATGAACAAACCAGTTTGACTTTTAAGGGTACCTGCTCTCAGGATATACAGTATTTCTATTACTATTATTTGTTGTGTATCTGTGTCCTCTGATCTCTCTGAGCAACCAGATTAGACAATCCAGTTTGGCATTTGTGAGGTCATGTTTATTCTGTCGTGGTGAACCACACCTTCAACTGTTTGAGTGAGCCCAAGTGCAACTCAATGACATGGGAAAGTCATATTTACAACATAATGTAACAAGGCCTATCTTAAACATGGGAAATAACACTGACACTAAGGATGTAAGCTTTAACTGTCACAAAAACACAGTCCTAGGTTACGTTTGTTTACATCTTTACCTTGAAGATTTTAGTAGGCAGGTAATAGTTGCAGTACAACACAGTATGAGTAAGCTGTCATAGCATGCACTTGACACTAAAATTGCAATAACTGAGGGTATAGTGACATAGGGGATGTGGCCTGAACGAGGATTGTGTTGTCATTTGAATGTATCATGACCTGCATGCAACAACATGAAACACAACGAAAGCATGTCTTAAGAAATGGGTTAGAAAACCCCAAGACGGATGTAACATATTACCTTGTAGACTTTCCCAAACGCTCCATCTCCCAGCTCCCCGATGATATCCCATATTTCCTCGGGGTTAACGTCTCTATGTACATGTTCATACTGCTTCTTCTTCTTATCAGGCCCTAACTTGAATATCTTGCGAAAATTGAAGAACGACATCTTTCGGACGTGAACTAACTACGGTGCAGTGAATGCGATCACTTCGGTTATTTCCGCCAAGAATATAGCGGTTCGTCCCGACGGGGAGCTCGAATGGCTAGCGAAATAACAGCATGCAGGCGTCAAATGAAGGCAGACAAGCTGCTACAGTAGCCATTCACCTGTGATAATGGCAATTATAACTTCCCTCGACGGCTGTAATTCCTAATCACATCATAGCTGTGTTCAGGACGCTGGTCGTTGAGATGAGGGATGTAAAGAGACGAGTTCGCTATTACGCACAGGCTAGTAATTCCATTTTTATAAAATCTAATAAATAACATTAAAAAGCAAATATCGGCCGTAGTATCAAACTCGACACGGCATTTCAATCATTTAGCTAACCTAGCGAGTAAAACACGGATAGTCAGCGAACCCCATGCTTCAGTTGGCTGACCACACAGAAGTTAGCAAACCAGCGTCAAGCTCGGTAACGTAACGTCACGTCATTTCCGTTCAAAAATAAAACGGTTTAACCGTCTTTGGTGTTAGTAACGAACAACTGTACACACATAGCTAGGTTATATAAGGTTACCGTCAGTGATTCAGCACAGTGAACTCCACTTGGCGGCAGAGCAGAATCGGTGCGCATTTATGAGGGCAGCAACCATGTAACATGGGATGGATGTAACTTAGCTTAGGATGTAACTGATAGCTTCATGTTCCCACCGCCTTCTCCAGACGCGTTTCCACTACCATCTGCCCCTCAATAAAACGGCTGGAGACGGCGCGTTACTGCCTGGTGATTTGAAAGCATGGAAGGCATAGATATGGAAGTTAACAGCGTTAACGCTAACGTTATGTTGTTTTGTCAGGCGTAACGTTAACTGTTTGCTGAATGAAAATACAAAATATTAACATTTATTTTCATAATATGGTAAGGCCGGTTTTGTGTTGCTTTAACAACGCAAGAGACTCACTAAGCTTTTACTTCGAAGGCTAGTCTAGTGTTTCCGCTGTCAGTTGGTTTTGTCAAAGTCAGCTTGACCTAGTTAGCTGTATCTGTTTCCTGAATTTGCTCGGCAGGACGTAGGCCTGCGTCGCGGCTCAGCCGGGCTCAGGCCATGGCCCAGCCCCCTTGGCCCTAGGATCTACCCATGGATGTTAAGAGAACGGCTCTCCCACACATGCTAGTTTCTGTCGTCATGGAAAGGGAACAAAATGGTAGAAGTTATTTTGTTCGAGCCCACATTAAGTCATAAAACACATAATGTCGCTAGTTAGACTAACATCTCCGCTTATTTAGAGTAAGCAGTCATATTCGATTTAGTTTGCATTTTATTTAAAAAAAATCACAGTAAACGTTCTGTAAGTGGCCATATAATTCCTATTCACAACAATGGGCTACCATAGCCTACTAACGTTATAGGATCCCTGATTCCCTGTTGGTCATAGTTATATTATAAATTATTGTAAATTACAAGCCCATTCACTTTTAGTTTTTGTAGCTTCGGTCTTAGTAAATTGAAACACATTAGGTTAAGAGCAGAAAATGCAGCAATATGCCAACTAAAAATAATAAATTAGAATAACATGTTCTGCAGTAGCCCTATCCATCTAGGGATGTAAGTAGCAACCTGTCATTGGCAAAAATGTACTTGTATCAAAAGTAAAAGTGATTCTCTCAATAGGCCTACATTTTATTTCAGCTGAGGCATGACATTATTTAAATGCATACCATTGCCTAGAATATTTAAACGATCGTATAAAAGTGTTTTAAATCTGAATCAGTCTGTCAGAATCCGTTAATGTAGGCCTGCATTAAAAAGAAAAATATTTGCCTTTGTTTAATGTTTAATTCAGAAGTCTGAAAAAACATTAAATAGGCTATTTAAACTAGTAGGCTACTACTAGTGCAAATAATAGACTAATAATAAAAACATAAACTTTACCACGCGGTTCCAAGAGGATATCCTATATTTTCTTTAGTTGAAAAAGTAATATTCTCCTCTTCATTGCAATTTCCATGCCTCCGCCACTAGGAGGAAGCAAAGTGATATGCCGAGTTAAAGTGTTGTCGGAAATCTTACAGTGTCTTTGAAACTAACTGCACAATCGCTGTTGCTCTATTGTCATCTAGGCAGTGTTTTGTAGGCTTTTCTGTAGCTGTTCATGCGTTTTAAACATAGGCCTATCTTATCTTGAGGTTAAAAATACTTCACAGGCAGCTTTAGAGAGTTTATTGTCACAAATGTAGCAAAACAGTTTATATACTATATCCTTGGGAAAGAGGTACATTTGAAGGCAGCAATATTCTCTTTTCCATCCACTTTTATTGAAGAGTAACATGTGCTTATCATAATTTTTGTATCCTAACGATCAATACTTTTTTTTTCAAATAGTTGTGCACAATATTGGTGAAAAAAAACAAGAAACAAAAGCAACAAGTCCCAAACAGTTTGTCATCACTTCTTCAAGGGTTCCCTGCAGTAAAGGTCTGGCCAGCTGAAGCGGGACCGCCCCATATTGACACACTGCCCTCCTGTCCGTAGACTGCTTTGCTGCGGCAGTCCAGCCCTCCTAGAAGGAAAGGGGGAGACTATTGAACGCCAGTTTTATTGTGTTGTCATGTTTCACAATGGTTCAGAAACAGCGAGACCGCCTGGCACCATCGTTTCATGGATGCACCCAAAGTCTGAGCGCGGAGTGTCTCCTTTTACCAACATTACAGTCCTCAAAAGCCCCTTGTGGTGTTTGATATTCACTATCGCTTTCATGGGTGAGCGTCTTCTTTTGTAGCATTTATTAGAGTATTTCTTGCTGCAATTCCCATTTTTCTGTCAAGATGCAGCTGCGAACCGTCCTTGACGTTAATGTTGTAGACGTTCAGAAGAGAAGGAATCCCTCCAAACACTATGTAAGTACACGTGTCTCCTCTTTCTGTGATTCTGCACATCGTGTTAGTCAAGTAGCTATTAACTTCACAAATTTAGGCTCCACAACATTGTAGACCAATGTCTTGACATTCTAGCCATGCAAGCAGCTCTATGGATGGCAATGGGTCTGTCCATTTCACCACTTTGGTCCAGGTCTGCAGACTCAAATATCTCAACCCCAATGTGATTAATCTGCCTAGTATGGAGGAGGAGGAGGGCCACATGTGAAAACATTTATTGAGTTCTAAGTTTAAAGTCAACATTCTGAGAATAAAGTCACATCTCTCACCTTTTTTCTCAAAATTATGACTTTATTCACAGATTTTTATCTCAGAATTCTGAACAAAAAAAAAGAAAAAAACGGAACAAATAAAAGTCAGAATTCTGAGATTAAAGTCAGAATTCTGAGAAAACTGTCAATTATGAAAACATTTTATCATGTCATATTCAATATCTAAAGATGTATACAGTGTATTGTATTTTTTAGAAGCAGATGTTTCAACAGGTCTTCTGCGCAATTGTAGGCTTTTCTTCAGCCTGGAACTACAGTGTCTTTGTACAATACATCAATAATTATAAATCTATAAATAAAGTTACCTAATGTTTAATATTGCGCATTGCTTCAAGCTACCATCGTTCTGCTTGTTTAGCATGATAGCTAACATCTGGGTCTTTCCCAAGAGCTTTGTTTTGTTGAGCTAGCTTTGTTTGTTTGTTACCCAGCCTGGAACTAATATATCAAATATAACATATCAATATTATATCAATATCATGATATGAGACTAGATATTGTCTTTGATTTTGGATATTGTAATAATGTGATATGACATAAGTGTTGTCGTTTCCGTGTTTTAAAGGCTGCATTACAGTAAACTGGTGTGATTTTTCTGAACTCTCCAGACTTTTCTAGCTATTCTATTATTTGCCATTTCACCACTTCGTCATTATATCCAAAATACTGATGATTATTTATCTTTAATCTAAGTGTGAAGATATTTTGTCAAATCAGTTGTCAACACAATATTGCCGCATTATCGATATCGATGTATTTGGTCAAGAATATTGTGATATCCGATTTTCTCCACAACACCCAGTCCTACCTGGAACTGCAGTGTCTTTACAGATATTGACTTCACAGTAATTCCAGAGTGATATATCCACAACTAAACAGTTATTATAATGTCAGGTGAGTGTCGACCAATGAGAGGCTGTCTTCCTGACCAGTTTTTCTTTGGTGTTTTCAACCGCAATGTTGCAGATTCTGCCACTTTCTTAAGGTAGAGCCTAAATTAGATCTGCTAGAATGGTCTATGCAGTTAGCTTAAGGCATGTGGAGCGGGAATTGGTGTTAGAATACCAGGGCAAGAGGCAGAATAGGGGCCATGAGGCACATCCTGTGACATCGACACGTCTAGCGGATTTGATTGAGAATCTACTATTTCCTGTTACTTTGCTGGTACATAATACTAATGTGGTACGAACAAGCCAAAAATAATGAGACAACAGGGTAAATGTGACAAATAATGCACATTTGGATAGTATTATAGTAATGCATATACCCAGGCTGCATTAAGCATGGATTAATCGTTTTTATTGGGTTTTTACATAGTTAATGTGACTTAGTCATCCCTTTTGCAATCATATTTATTGTCAACCTCCTTTTTTAAATATAGTTTTTATTATTTAAAGGAAAAAAGGGGTAAAATGTCATAAATGCTCCCTTTGGTTAGTCTATGGGCATGCCAATGTCTGTGTTTGACTGACAGCAGCTGGTAGGCAGAGTCCTGGGTAGGGGAATAAACAGCTGTATCTTAAGCCAGCAATGGTATAGAAGAGGAAAGGCCACACCGTAGACTGTATAAAATAGGGCCAAACCAGCATCCAAATGGACCAAATTAATTTTTCCAGGTTCTTTAAAATAGAAAGGGTCATATCTAGGATAAGAGGGATACAACTTATTCCTGCTTTGGCCAAACACATGTAAGCATTGTCAATGAGAACAATACTATATAACCAAGCTATGTAAACAGACAGGAGGAAGGACCCCACCACTGCTGTAGGGGGGTACATGTGTCTAACTCCTATATCTAAACTGGAATAAAATAAGATCAAATGGGATTTGAATAATTTACCAGAAAGCCAGGGAAAAGGTGCTTGCTTCCATCGTTATCCTTGAGGCTTTTGAGACACTCCCCCACAACAACAGATCACATTCCACGTGTGGCTCCTCTGCTAGATCCTGCAAGCTTTTATTTTTCATAAGCCCTTATGCTACAGGACTAGTAAACATTTTTTTTTACATCTATTGTTGGTTCACTATCCTTTGACTGCTAAATTATTGCTAGTACAGGAATTAAAGGACAGGTCTGGTGATCTTTATTTTGTTATTGTCAACAAACCCCAATGAAAAGACCAAAACTCACAATAAAAAATATTGTCTATGAAAATGGTCCTGAATTAATGCGCTACATGGTCCGGACTTGGTGTTACCTTACTGACTTAGGTAATCAAATCCAAGGAGCCATTTCTCATTGGGACAGCAAAAATCCATTAGTCCATCAGGTAGAATTGGATTAATTAACCTGAGAGTTAGGATCAATTGCATCATCCATCTCCTGCTGAGGGAGACTTCCCAAGGGCACTAAACATAGGGCACACACTTTCCCTTGGGATGGAAGCCGGAGGTAGGGGTTGACTGGAAAGTCCCCACGAGGGAAGAAGAGGAAAAACAAAATTAAATCTCATTATCTATGAGCTAAGCAACTGAACATGCTTATCCGGTTTGAGAGAGGAAAGAAGCCACCCTTTGTTTTTTGTCCCCACTGTTAAAGTGTGACTTCCTTCCAGGGACTCATGGCACTGGAGCTAGAGAGTGCATGGCAACTAATCCTTGTTTACATACATTGGGAGAGGGGGATTGTTTCAGGAGGAATGAAATCCAGTGGCAAGTCTTCAGCTTTTGCAGTGTACTGCCTGAACACCCTTGTTAAATACTGACTTTAATATTTAGTAGAGTTAAAAATGTTCTTGTCAGCTATATATAACCACCAGTCGTTACAATTGGCTTGTTGTGAGCTATGAATAATGTTGGTTGCAACTATCCCCTTTCAATTCCGGTGTTAATTTTACGTGCTCCATACAAATTATACATTGATTAATATTCAGTTAATTAACTCAGTTATTCTCAGATTGTTTTCTGTAGTATGAATTATATTGTCACATTTCATTATTCATTGTTCTTTTGGGATGTAGCTTGACCTCACACACCCTAGCTTTAAGCCATGCTGTTGCCTGAATTCAGTGTGTTGGGTCATGCCGTCTGTATCTAATTAGCGAGCTGCTGAAGAGCTTGTCCCGCCTCGCAGCACACTCATTTGGTAATAAACTGTGCAGACTGAAGACTGCTTTTCAAACTAGTAACTGATGTCCTTGTAGATTACCAACATATGTGAAAATGCTGCTTTTGTAAACACTCTGTGCCATGCGCTTAGATGGGAATGCATTAGGTGCAGCCATCTGTTTCCAAACCTCAGGGCGTGCACAATTGTTTGTGGGCCCTTTGTTGTTGAGGCAAATAGAGAATTTATTTTGGGAAAAACAGTGTAAAACAGTGTTTTGTTCTGTAAATGACTGGTGTCTGCCAAGAAAATGATGTTCCCATTTCAGCTTCTGTTTATGAGAAAACATGTCTTCCCCATTATTCCTGGTGATATCTGTTAGTTACTATAAGTACTGGAAGTTGTTGACATAATGGGATCATCATTTGTTTCATCAGACCGTGGACTCTGGTGGATTTTGTAAAAGAAAAATGCAAAGTTGTTAGTTTCACAAGGTACTAAAATGCAACTTTGTATATGCACATCATAAGTTTGCAGACTAGAAATGACAGCCTCATATCTTTTTGTTTTCAGCACTGCAGAATGATTAGGAAAATTGATAATTGAACTTGTTAAATATTTTAAACAACTGAAATCAGAGTCACAGCTGCACTCAAAACCACATGTCATTCATTATGAATAGTTTTAATGACATAATACTTGAAACTTTTGGCCCTTTCATTGACCCCTGATGTTTTTCCAATTTGTGACGGAAACAGACAAACTAAATGAGCTAATCTGACCTTTGACAACCTCGTGAAGTTCACTCAGGAGGGAATGCACTTTGTGTCATTAGGGCAAAGCAAGCTAAAGCGTTGCCGTAGTGCTTTTGACAAAGTGACTTTGCTCCTAATGGGTTTCTTTTGTATGTGCATCTCTCACTAGGTGTACCTCATCAACGTCACTTACTCAGACTCCACCTCCCATGTCATCTACAGGCGATACAGCAAGTTCTTTGACCTACAGGTATGTTAAACTGGTAAATTAATGAAATACCTCTACTCTCACTTAATACATGTTTGAATTGTGTGTTTAAAATGGCCTGGATATGTCTTCTTCATATTACTCTGTGAGGTCAGTTTTTGACCTTTCGCCGAGTGTTTCTGTTCAGCTGCTTGGAGGCGGTATGCTCCGTGAAAGGTCTCATTTAGGACTACTGGAGCCGGCTTGGAAAATGGAAATAGGGGAAATCCAGTCAGCAGATGCAGGAAGAAAACATGACCTCAGTCAGCGTACAGCAAGGGGCAAAGTTATACCTTAGGAGTTTTTTGGGGATCCAGTAGCCTACAGTGAAACGGTGATTCAAGTTTACATTTCTAAACACACAGGGCTGCAATATCTACACAGTATATCGTTTGTTTGTTAGAAAGATTAAAATTGACAATGTGAAGGGTTAAAACCTTTATCATTGCACACCTTATCAAGCATTTTTCATGTGAAAGACTGTCTCTGGCTGTTCTCTTATAGCCCTCTCTGTCAGACTGCACTCTCCGAAGCTGTGGCTCTGGTGGGCCGTCTGTATTGGAGGCAGCAGAGGAAACCCTTTGTTCTCCGGTCTCTTGCTAATAGCCAGGAAAATTCTTCCCTGGTCTGTTTGATGGAAACAGAGCTTCTCTACTGTCTTTGTAAACATTAGTCTTGTCCATAGATCCCTGCTGCCGGGGTGTGTTTGTCAGGCCAATGTAATCCGTGAAGAACAACAGTCTGCAGCTGTCCATACAAAATTGGGTGGGGATAGTATGTTTTATTTGTCGTTGTATGAACATAGTTATATAGGTGAAAGATGAAGTGTCTAAAGTGAAGCACACTAGAAGTTGCAGACAATCTTTGATAAGTGTTGGATTGAGCAGGCGTAAAAGAAGACGAAAGCATCTTCTCACTACTTAGTAAGATGTACGTCAAGTATGTCAATAGGTATTTAAAATAATTCCACAATGATTAAAACAGCTACTTTTAAGATTCCTACAGAAGGAGGAGCTAGTATAAGTCAGGTAGTAGTTGTGGTCAGATTTGGGTTTGGGTTACAATTTTGGAGGCTTGCATTGAAAGACTGAAAGGAAAATGCTAATCCTTGGAAGTTTAGCTATATTTAACTGCTGCATGTCTCCTTTAGATTTCCGTCAAGTCTACATACATTTTCACTTTTATACCACCTGTTTTAAGATAGTTGTCTTTTGTCCTGAAAGAAATTGAGTTTTTGTTTGTGTCTGCCAACTGACACCTACAATCTTCCTCCAACTCTGCACAGCTCTCTGTCTGTGCCGCACAATTGCATGGTTTATGTTTGCTAGAAGCGGACAGAGAAAAAAATGCATTTGACACCCTTGGCCTGACAAATGTGACCATGATCTCATCGGATAACCATTCATTCAGAAAAGCTAAGTAAGGTCACAGAACAAGAAACGCCTTTTAAGCAGTGGCCTATTATTCATAATATGTCCAACATCAGCACTCTACAGCTGGTCATGTAAAACGCCTCGCTTTGTTATTTGGATTTTATAGATGAGGTGTACATTTTCCTTATCAAATGGATCTCCACAATCTGCAGCGATCTGCACTCTCTGCTAATGTTTTAAGCCTCTCCAGTGCACTAAACAGCTCATAACCGCTCCTCTGGGAAGCAATTATCATACATTATCAGGATCTCCTTTTTACCTGATTTCTTTGCTTTGTCATTTCTGCTGATATGAAGTGAAGTTTTTGTGATGCATGTACAGATTTAAGCACACAGGTTTAAAGACATTGCTTTCTTGCTGTATACTGCTGAGCCTGGATAAAAAAAAAAAAATGCTGTTTCTGGTGTCAAAGGGAACTGTTTTTGTCTGTTTGACGTGAGCTTAATTGCTCAGTGTGTCAAACAGAGTTTACCGTCAAAGAGAAGGAGTAAGGTCGCCCGCCCACACACAGCGGACAGAGCTCATGGGTCACAGCTAACCTCAGAGTGGTTGTGGATTGTGCAAGCTGGCCTTGTTTCCTTTTGGACAGAAACTTCTCCAAAAAAACCTTAGTTGTCATTATTTTTGGATTGAGGAGTTGGACTAGGTTCAGCTCTAGTCTGTCTGCATTATAATTTTTCTGGCCTACATTGCTGACACAAGATGGAACACGATTATTTTTCTCAAAAAACTGTTGTCAAACCTTGACAACTTAGCATTTCATACCTTCAGTAAAATTATGTCTGACGCATGATACATTTTTTTACATTAAGTATGCAAATGAATGCAGCAGAACCAGAGATCTCATATTTGTATTACATGCTTTCCTCTTCTTTGTCAAAACCTGCAGCCTACATTACCCACAATGCAACTGAACTGCTGACAGTTCAGTCTGAGATTTGGGTGTGTTGTGTAGCGACTAAAGTAGCCTTGAGCTTTTTCCCTTTACGCGAAGATAAGGAGCAGACTACAAAGGTCTGGTATGCTCACTTCTTTCTAAACCCATGCCATCAGATTCTTTCCTTTTTAAACTCTGTATTCTTTAGAACCAACCAAAGCTGACTCAATTTAATCAATTAGGGCAGTTGGTCAGACTTCACACAACTCCATCTAGAGCCAGAAAAGACATCATACCACTTTTTTCACAAATGTAAGCACAGTTTGATGTGTACATTTTTTTCTCCTTATTTGATGTGTAAATTTAACATTGGTTCCCTTATTTAATGAATAAACATATTATAGTCAGCTGGGCCCATCAGTTGTAAAGATGTGAACACTTTTCAATGTTGCAGCATTTTGTTATTTCCAGATGAGGCATACAGTGTGAGTTTATATTACTTGTTTCTGATAATGATAACAATACAGCTTTTGTAACTACATGCATGAAAAATATGAGACACATTCTGCCCAAGACAGCTGTTGCATCATGATCTTTCTACAGTCAACATCTGTTAAGTAGATGTCTAAACACAACCCAGAGAAGGAATCAGATTGTTTTCCCACTCAAATATTCCTCCAAACTCGCCCTGTCTATGATTCCTCTCAGAACAGTTTCTTTGTCTGATGCACAGTGCAGTGTCTCTTTGTCTGTTCCTCCTGCTCCTCTCCTGTGAGTGCAATTCAGTTTAAATCCTCAAACTGAATTGCACAGTATAATAACAGTGTTCAGTGTTTGGGTTCCTCCTATCACCATAATTCATGTCCATAACGTCATTATGCCAAAATAGAGATGATTGACTGTTTATTGTGCTTTCTTTCTCTGTCATTTATTCGCAGCAATGATTATCAAGTGGGGGAAAAAGAGACTGGGAAATGTGATCTCATCATAGCACCTGTTGCTAGATGGTTCATTTTCCCAATGGGAACACTTAATGGACACTGTAGGTTAATACACTAAAGTTAACGAAAGCAATATAAAGTCAATAGAACATTTCAGGGCCAAGTCCCTGAAATGCGAGAAATGTTTTCCCTTTAGAGTTTTGTTCCAAGTTGTCCGGCTGTTGCCATAGAAGCGGCTTTCACACCTGTCCTGTACAGCTGTGAGTGTATCCAGGCAGGTCCCCAAGGGGTTATGTCATCATCGCTTCTGGATGAGACGCCTCTCTGTCAGCCGAGGTGGTTTCTGAAGGTGTTGAGTGAACAATTCCATCTTAGAGGGAGTATACAGCTGCATCCAACTGGGAGGCTGATAACATGATGAGTGTGCAGCTTGGTGTGTCAGACAAACACTGCAGTTGCCAGTTCATTGTTAGAAAGACAAAAATGCAGAAATTGCAGCCCTTACTGTGAAATTGTATTATTGTCTTGTATCTTAAAGGCACATTTGATGTCTTGCCTTTTTCAGTTTTAGGAGCATAACTATATAACTATTATATATAACTTAACTATTATAATCAGAAATCTTACCATGATGTGTTTGTGTGCAGGTGTGGTTAACCGGAGCTGTTCTTTATACTCAGCCCTTTTCCTTTGCCCCTAAAACACAATAATGATGGCTGGCCTCTTCAAAAGAAACCATTTTTTTGTTAGCTGTTACTATTTCGGAGGAGGGGGAAATGCCATGCCCTGAGAGAACCTTAAGGATTCAGCAAAGACAGCAGATGACTGCAAAAATGGAAAAAACCACATGAAGAGAAACCAAACCACCTCTTACTGGAGAAGTCCTACAAACAACTTCTGCAGGCCCAGACGTGGCGGATCCCACTTTGCCGTTTAAGCTTGATTCTGTTTGTCCACCTGGTTCTTCTTGGCCCAAGACTAGTCTCCTGGTCTCCTCCTCCCAGTTGAGCATGCTTTAGCTTGATGCTCAGTTTTTGCTGTTTAACAGAGCACATCTGGAACAAGGCAAAGCACAACAGACAAAAGCAGGGATGCATCTGGATATTGAGCTTGCCATTACTGTAGGATGCTCTCATGTATGCGTTTATAGTATACACACTTAACACATTTGCAATGCATGTTTTTTTCATCACTCAATAAAACAACCCCATACATCATTCACAACACAGCATGTTCTTTGTACACATAGGACAGATACACACATGTATACTTATATCCCAGTAGACTCATGCTCAGACAGTTACAAACTGCCACACATAGAAGGAAATAGTTGTAAGCTGTCGTAAAAGACTTAACACAGCATGCTTTGTATCTATTTCTTGTCTTTTTGACCCTTTTTATCTCTCAATAGATGGATCCTAGAAATGATCCGATCCCCAAGTGTTAACATCAAAGTGTTCATTATCTCCTTTCGTGGCTTTTTAAGCTTCTTAAGTTGAACTTGCTTTTTTTCAGATAAATGTTGGGGACGTAACCATGACTTCTACCCCAGAGATCAAAGTGAAACTGTTGTGTATTTTCACGAGACAGTAGCTTTTCAGACGATATGTAATTACACCCGATGGTGACCTCATGTACCGTGACAGAAAGGTCAACTGTTCCTGTTTGGGGTTTAGCCATCAAACGTTAAGCAATAAAGATAATTATTGCTTGCCATTTACATCGTCACGTGTCAATTTTTTTTGCTATCCAAAAGGTATGTTTTGTTGCACTCAAGTTTGTGACACGCTATACTTTCTCACTCACGTTTGCAGATGCGAATCCTCGACAAATTCCCAATTGAAGGAGGACAGAAGGACCCCAAAAAGAGGATTATTCCCTTTTTGCCAGGTGATAAACACAGTCCATTACAGCATGCAAAACACAGTATTTCAACAAAAGATAAGCCTTGTGACATTTTCATTTACAATCACTGTTTGTTAGCACTCCTACATACTCCATAGAACGGCCCACCACATTGCATTGTTTTATGAACTGCCATACTCCACCCAAGCTAAATCAGTTTGTGGTCTGCCATGGCAGTAGGAGGATAGCAGAGAGGGATTTGTCTAATCTGATAAACTCATTGTGGGCCAGAGCAGAGGAGAGCAGTGAAGAGATCCTTTGTTAGACAAGCTGTACTGCTCAAGTCTGACCAGTGCTGTTTTGATCTTCCTGTACTGTACTGAACTGTAATCCCTTACATACAACAAACGGTGGCGCTTCATGCATTTAGACCGTGTTATAAGCAGTCAGTCTCATAGGAGTTATAAAGTGAGGATTAGTAACTTTTTAACAACTGCTCTGTATTAATGGATTAGAATACTCTGTGGGGTTCTTCTGTTTTTAGAATCAACCCTACATCATTAAATAAGTTCTTTTAAGGATTATTTTTTGGGGCCTTTTCACCTTTAATGTACAGGATAGGTGAGAAAGGGAACAATCGGGAATGCAGGCCACTTGTATCAATGAATATTTAAATCACGGATTCTATGTATGCTACTTTTTCTTTAGTGTGTCATGTCTTACAAATGAAAGCAAACACTATTTTCTTACAGCTGGACTTCACATTGTGAATTTGAATATTAATTGATCATTGAGTAGATATACAGCCTCTGTGTCATATAATGTCACAAAAAGCTGTACTAAATTGGTATTTCTTGTGATTTCAAAATTTTCAATTTTCCACCCAAATCTACAGTACATCTAGAATTGCAATACCATACATACCTATAAAAATATCCACATGATACATACACATACTATATACACATATATAAGAGATGATGGGGCCTAATTACTTCCATAAATGGTGCCACTCAATGAAAACTTTTGCTTTAGCACAATAATCATCAGAATCCACTCGGCTGGGGTCAGATCTCCCATGACATGTTGGTGTTTTTATAAATGCATTACAAATAGCAAGCCTATTAATGAATACGCTTTGAAAGGTGTATGTACAACTGATGGTGCTTTTTTTCCTCAGGTAAAGTCTTATTTCGCCGAAGTCACATAAGAGATGTAGCCATCAAAAGGCTGAAACACCTGGATAATTACTGCAAAGTAAGACAAAGGCTGTATGTCTCATAATGTCCTCTTTGAGTCCATACTATCACTTTGTCTGCTGTTAACACAATACATCTTCTTGGAAAGTAAATGTTGACTACTCATGTTTGGTATATGTGTTGTTTGGAAGAGCACTTTTTCTATGTCATTGCTCTACTCCCTGTACATTTGCCAGAGACAGGCAGGCCCGAACATTTATCTCCCCCACCAGCCTCAACAGGAAAGCAACAGCCCTATCTGCACTGGTCATTTCCCGTCACCAATGTAAATAGGCAGCCTATAAAGGAAACGAGGGAAATGGGGGCACACAGGGGTAAAACAGAATACAAAGAATAAGAATGAATCAGCGGATTTAAAGTGTCATTGTAAGTGCAGATAGCTACCTAACCCTCTTATATTCATTAGGTCAGAGATGGGAATGTGGGGCAGGTGCGTTGCAAAGTGTGGCAGCAGTTTTTATTTAGAAGAACTAAGCACAATTTATAATTTTGTAAAGGCAGGAAGATTTCTTTTATTTTTTGTTACTTACATAATGTGTTTTCTGATTCAAGTGCTATAGGCTGAAGTATCTCATTTTGAATGTCCATGCAGCTGAGACAGCGGTTGTCATACTATATCCCCTCTTTGTTTTTCTTTGTTTTAACCCTCACTCTGGGCTCAGAGCCTTGTTCCTTCCCCTCCACACCCTCCACATCTCCGCTTGGTCTTCTCATCTGTGCAATGACTAAGTCTTAGGAGCTGGTTACTCATTGTAACTCCAAAACAACACTCCAGCACTTTTAACAACACCTGCAATCTTTTTAATTTGTTCTTTGTCACATCCAGTAGCTTTGTCCCTCACTTCTTGCCTACAGGCTCTGATGAAGCTTCCCTCCCACCTTTCCCAAAGTGAGGAGGTCCTCAAGTTCTTCGAGACCAAGTCGGAGGACCTCAACCCTCCCACAGAGTGAGTAACTGTTACTGCATATTTTAGAAATCATACGCTTTCATTGGGCTTTAGCATTATCTCTGTTATATGAACTGGTGGGTTGTAAACACTGGCTACAACAGGAGCTGACTGTGTGTGGCCCAGTAGCTGGGGCAGATGCCTTTCCCCCGCACTGACCCATCTTGATCCAGAGGCTTTTGCTGTGTCTCAGAGATGATTGATTAATGCTGGTTGAGAGGCACTGTGTTTTATTGATAATGATTTCTGAGAGGTGACATCTGATCCCCACAACAAATGCGTAAGGATCAGTGGTGTCATGAGAATGCAGCTGAGTTCAAGTCTCAAAACAGATAAGGCTCTCAGGGTAGTCATTTGTCATACTCACTTCAAAGTCAGTGAGGGAGTATTTACAGACAGGCTGCAGGAATAGTTTAAAAAAAAAATTATATTCCTGATGCCTAATTTAAGTAAGTCTGGGATAGTATTCTTTCTCACTAAAATATAATGTTACACTCATCAAATATTGTTTGCACATAACACAAAAGGACAAAAATATGGTAACCTCATGAGTGGTCTCTCCACTACCACCAGACCTACCACCTCTAACCCCCACGGCCCATTTAATTTAATCCCACTTCAAAGCAATATCCTACTCCGGTGTTTGATGATCTTAATTTAAATTGAGACTTTGAGGTCTAAAAGCCATGCCACCCGAGTGCTTAGTTTACCACTGGGGAATCTGGAGCAAATTAAAGTGTTGTTCTTTTGTTTCACAAGTTATCAATATCACAACAAAGGTAGTCTTCAAATTACAATGTGTGAGGTATGGTGAAGGAACATTTACTGTGAAAGTGAATTTGAGAGCTATTTCATCACATTTTGGGCAAAATAAGGAATTATGTTCACAGAAATAATTTGAAACAGAATAAAGAATAAGAGCCTTTTTGCTCCGATGATAATGATTTTTGTTCAGCTGCCACAGTCACTGGAACATGATTAGTACAGATAGTTAAAGCAGTTACATTTATCCAATCATTCTCATGTATCTCTATTACAATTAATTGGATTAGTATTAAGGCCAGTCATATTGGTGACATTATTTCCACCATGAAACAAGATTCAGGTATATTTTACTGGTATTATGGAAGCAGCACTAAGGCTATGTTTGTCCAGCCCTCATCCGCTACTGCCATCTAATGTTCAAAGGATGTCACTGCACAGATTTAAATTATCTAAAAAAAAAATGGATGTGATGTCGCTCCATCACAAGAGGGAGCCATGCAATAAGCTTTAAAAACTGCAAGATGTTTCTCTTGACGTGTGTGTGTATGTTTGTGTGTGTTTGTGTGTGTGTGTGTGTGTTTGTGTGTGTGTGTGTGTGTGTGTGTGTGTGTGTGTGTGTGTGTGTGTGTGTGTGTGTGTGTGTGTGTGTGAGCGTGCGTGCGTGCGTGCGTGCCCGTGCGTGTTAATGCTGCAGACGGACTAACACAAAGCACAGGCATATAGTATTTGTCTTGTTGTATTTTAAATGTTGTATTACGTTTTGGGATTTATACGGATAAATGAATGTAACAATGTGTGGCTTTGTGAACTTTACAAAAAGGTACTGTATGTAAAATGGTACAGCTTTTACCCATGTAGAAAGTTGTTAGCCAGAGGGAAGTGAAACTGGCTTAAACAGGTCTTTTCTTGTGATCCATTAAGTGTAGAAATGGGGCTAACTACATATTTCTCAGACACCTGATTGTTTTAAGTCTACAACTGAAATGCTTAAATAATTCAGACCGCTGTTGCAGTGAGTGGTTTTAAATCTGTTTGACGCAAGTGATGCTTATTTCCAGTCACTTGAATGCATTTGCAAGCACAGTAATGAACAGTTTATTCAAATAATGATGTCCTCTCATAAGGTAGTTTCCAAGTCCTAAAAGCTGGAAACTATGGAATATTTCACAAGAAGAGTAACGTTTTGAGAAACATGGTGACAAATTAAGAAAAACTGACATTATAAAACAATTTGATAGTAAAAACATGTTTTTCATAGTCTTACAAATCATCTTACATCCTGGGGCTCTGATTGGCACCTCAAGTTACCGCTTACGAGAGTACAGGCAGAGAAGATTTAATTATAGAGTTTAGATTTCCTTTTATGATAACAAATGCCACTGGCCAGATATAAAATACAAAGTGTAAGTAAACAATCATTCTTTCAACACTTCAAAATTAGTTGTCGAAGTTGGGCATTTGTGTTGTTTGTAATAAGGTAACTTTGCTTAAAATTTTGGCTTCAGTTTGCTTTAAGTTTCAGTTTGCTGAGAAAATACTAGCCGTCAATGCCAGCCCATGTTTTTGCTTGCTGCAAAATATATTTTACTGCCCTTTCTGCAATGTGACTTTGCTTTGTACTATATTTTTTTAGAATGGTAATATAATGAGTATAACAAGTTACTCTTTATTATTCCCTTTGGGGAAATTCATCCTTTGCATTAGGTACTCTGCATGTAGACCATCTGTAGTTTTGAGGCCAGCATCTTGGTCAAGGGCAATCCCATAATTATGAATAATTCCAATAAACAAAAGAATATATCCATCATCTGTTTATATTTTGTAAACCGGTTAAAGGGCCTCTTCCCATGTATTTTAACTCTTGCATTGTTTCTTAAACTTCTTGTTGCTCTGAACGTAGGTTGGTTTGTACAGTTGTACTGTAGTTTAAAAGACTCAAACTCTACATCTAGACATGAGAGTCTGAGCATACGGGACACAGCAACAGGTATACTGACTCAGCATACAAAAAAAAAAATTAAGGTTAAGACCTCGACCCACAGAGGAAAATGAACCTCTCCGGAATAAACTGAAAACATCAGTCCTTCCTGGTCTGTACTCCCTGTGCTTACATCCAGTCAATTGATGGCAATTGGGCCTCATGGGACAGGGGTTTTGTATTGTTATCTTAAATCTCTCTTACTCCGAGGTTTGATCGTACGGGTGTCAAACTCTCTTAACTTCACAAAGTTGTTGTAAATGTAATCATTTCAGCCTGATGAGGGGCGTCTGCACATGAAGACGTACGCATTTGTGAGATGTCATCATTGGTATAAACAGCGCCATATATGGCTACCTGTTCCGCTGCATTTGTGTGCAAGTTTCATTCACATAAATCTTACCAAAAAGAAGAATTTAACACTGGAAAGCCTCAAGTCATTCCGTCGGACATCAACACACAAAACTAGCATCATTAGTGGTGTTTGAGGAGCTAAAACAATTCAGAAATATTATTATACAGCTGTTGATGACTGTTCATTCTAGCAGGACTGTACTGCGAGAGAAATAAAGAAGGATTTAAAATGAAGTTAGATGTAAAGATAAATGTATTTCCAAAGCAAAGCAGTTCATGACTATTATAAGAGGTAGTTAAGGGGATGTGATAGGGTGATATTAGACAGGCTAATATGGTACAGTAGATGATGTTACACTAATGGGTGCAGTAGAGGACAATACTGGACAGAAAGATGAAGAAAGACCCTAAGATAGCTTTCAACTATTTAACTGTATAAACTGCAGTGCCAAAATATAGCAATAAAAATAACAAAATCTTAAAAACCTCTTAGTAAATTGGCAAGTAATTATGGTGATGATCTGAGGAACAGAATATTAAGTTTTTCTTAGTTGTATAACTAAATAACTTAATTCATTTTTGCTCATTTTCAGGATCATATTGAAACTCCAAACTCATTTAGATCAAGGCAATTAGGATTAAAGGTCATACGGGAAAGGGGTCAAAGGACTACATAATGGTGCAGTTAATGTAGACTCCTTGCACAAGCATGTACATAGATACACGCACATGATTGTGTGACGTTGAAAGACTGACTTACCTGCATTTCATGGCAATTTATTGTAGCCTTGATTGTAACCGCTATAACCCCAACCTTGAGCAGTGCAAAAACCTAGTCTTAACCCTACAATATAATTATTCACCTTGTGTCAACCAGATATGTCGCGATTGATGAGACACGAGTCCCCTCCTTGTAAATTTGTCAACATGTGATTTATATTTGACATAAGTGACAAAAACCACTGCTTTAAAGTCTTTTCTTTAAAGCCTGTAGCTTAATTTTACACCAGTCTTTCACAGTTATTAGTGGTTGATATGTGGTCGAACTAACATTCTTTTGGAATGATATCACTGTGTGACCAGGCGTTGCTGGAGATTTGGGCCTGTTTGCATAAGTTTAGTGTGCTTGTGTTTGCTTTTGTTAGGATTTGAAAAAGCAGTATTATTGCCTTTCACAAAAATCACGACTTTACCTTTTTTGTTTTCAGATCAGACCTCTGATCATAATCACAATGATTTCATCAATCTATTGACCCCTGAGCTGGAGGTCAATCCTGCAGAGGTTAATCTCAGGTCAGCCAGGAGTGTCTGTGTAATGTATACTTGAAGAAGGGCAGACACTTCAGTCCTTTGGCTTGGCTGAGAAACGTGAGCAAAGGACTTATGTCTCAGTCTCACACATTCCATTTCTAATCGGCCCACCTACAAAGAGTGAGCTGCAGTTATGTGCAAACAGATGGTTATTCTCAACTCAAGCTGAGGATGGACTCTCACGGGCTTGGATTTTTAATGACATGTTCAGCCCATGCATGTTCTGTGTCTCCTGGCATGGGCGTGTACATAATGGAACCAATACTGTATCTCTCTTCTGCTGTTACTGTCTGTTGGTTAACTAAAGGTTAAAATGTAACCTTAAAAACACTGACGCAATGTTTTAAGCATTTAATGATGTTTGGACATATTTTTGCTCCCCTTACCTTGCCCTCATTTGGTAGATTTTACTGGTTGGAGGAAAGCGCACAGTGCAGAGTTGTGTGCTCAGTGTCCTCCTGGGAAGAATATTATATATCCAGCTCTGTGTTAAGGGTCACAAGCTAGCAGGGCAGGTCAAGCATCCACTTTATCCTCATCTTTTCTCCCCAACCCTCTACAGTATAATTCTTTCCTCAGTTTCATCTCCACCCTACCAACATTTTGACAAAATAAACACGTCATGAAATACTGCAGAAATGTTTAACAAGCATTACAACTTATTTGAGTTCTGCATCTTGTGCTTAGTCTAGGCTTATTTTTTTATAAACTACAAACCTATTCACTGTATGCTGGCTGCATTCATGTTCAACCCTATTGAGTTTTCTGGCCATTATATAGAAAGTTGTGAAATTAATTTCCGTAGCATTGCTTGAAGATCCAATATAAAAAAAATTTTTTTTTACAACAATCCAATTTAATTTGCTGTTTTATTTCAAAATTAAGTACATAATGAAGCTGAATTGAGCTGTAAGCTATTACATGTGTTATTGGAAATACCTCATAACTCATACTTGTTCATGCATCTGGAAACACAGAAACCTTGTGCCAAAAATGACTTTATGTTATGGAAAAGAGGAATACAGATACTGGTAAAAAAAAAAGTTTGGATTAAGCAAGAAGTGTTGCTTAGCTAAGTGGTAATCCTTTTATGATGCTCGCCATACACTGACGAATGGTATCAATGTTATTTCACATTTTAGTTGTAAGTGTAAAACAGCTTCTTTTGTAGCACAGTTTAATCTACTTCAGAAATAGCTCATCCAGTGGAAGCGTTCACCCCATGTTGGCTGAGTCCTGCAGCGTCCTGGGTTTGAATCTGATCTGCGACCCTTTGCTGCGTGTCATCCCCCATCTCTCTCCCCCTTTCATGTCTATCCACTGTCACTATAAAAAAAAATCAAAAAAAATCTTTAAAAAATAAATAGCAAAATTGTTAAAATTCTACATTTCTTACCTGTTATCAATGAAACACAGAGAGTTAACGAGCAAGCTGTAACCTGACAAATGTTGGACAAGGTTTATCCAAACATGTACTCCTATCCATAACTGGCAATGGCTCCAGTCCTGCTCCCGGCTTCTCCAGACAGCCAGGTGTCTGTTCCCATCTGCGTCAAATCTCAGCTTCTCCTCCGTGTGCTTTCACTGCAGCTCCCATAACTAAACGAGGACATGAAGTCACTCAGCCAGCAGCTCCTAAAATCTACAGCAAGCTGCAAACCACACATACTATACATTCAGAACCAGATTCAGAAATGTTGGTTGGTTTTTAAATGTTTATGCATTTCCATTGTATGACAAATTCTTATTGAACTCTCATTGTGTGACGTATCATCCATTGTGTACTTGCATTACAGTATATTAAGCATGAACTTTCAAATTAAACTTACAAGCACTTTAACGAATGCTTTTGAATGTATAGATCATTTGCTCATTAGGCCATCATTTGTTTTATCTGCTTCTAAATTAGTAATTTCTGTCAAAACTCTAAATAAAATAATAGATTAATATTATCTTTGACGGAAAAGTCCAACAACAGTGACAATTATGCAAAAGAAAAGAAGGAGCACACAGACGTGTAGACTAAATGTGCACTCAGTCAGCGGCAAATTAGTTTTCTGTAACCGTAGTCTTGCTTTGCCAAACCCTCCTCCAAAGCGCGCTGGAAGAGAGTCTGGCTATTCCACATGACATTTGGGACGGGAGGAAAACGTGCTCTGGTTTATTGGCATTTCTTTAAAACCAATCACAATCGTCTTGGGCGGTGCACCAGAGAAAAGCTGCTGTGCTGCTGCAAAATAGGCTTGGAAGGAATTTGTTTTGGTGGACATGTGTACATTTAAAAGTTAGTTTTAGTTGAGCAACATAAAACTCAGATTGAACAGATAGTCTAGCTAGCTTTCTTGATTTACTCTGCCGTGATCTGAGAAAAGGTTAACCATATTCCTCGTAAATCAACCGGAGTTTAAAATGCCAACACAAAGGAAGCCCATGGCAACAGATATCCGGCCTAAATGAGTGAATTCTGGCAGATTTTCCAGTGGCAACAGGGCAATCCCGGAAGTAGCACGTCAAGGATGTAGACTACTGTGACCCTGATGAGCGTGAAAGCAAAGAGCGGGTTCATTGACACTAATGCTCATCCTTTAAGTGTTTTGGTGCATCCCAGGCCTTAGAACAGAAAGATGCTTTCACATCTAAACGTACTTTGTCAAGTAAATAATAGCTCTTCTGTTAAACAGGCAGTTGCATCATTTTCATATACACCATGTCTGCCATTTGAAGAGACACGCACGGCAGTATATTGGTTAAAATATCTTGATATAATTTTCTGTCTTTGACACACTTACTGTATTCCTCCACACAAACCCATGTTGTGTCCCACCCTGTCTCCCTCCCTCTTGTAGTGGGTCAAGTTCTGCATGCATTCTCAACGAGGGTTTGGCTGGTGATTGTGTGCCAACTGCGTTGCGATGGTCCCACGCAGAGATTCAGCTTAACCAGTAACTGGATTGACAATGTCATATTAATGCTCTGATCTCTCTCACACACACCCTCATACTGACCATGCTCCTCTGGTGTTGCTTCCTTTCCAGAGACTTTGGATTCTCCGGCAAACGTAAATCAGGTAAGGATATGAAATCTTTTTCCGCTGTGTTAGTTATTTTATGCTCCATCCGTTTGTAATGTGTCTTCATTGGATGTACCGCTTATTTGACTGATATTGTGATTATGTCTACAAGTTTGAAAATGAAAAATATCTGAAGGGGCATCTATAGTCCAGTCCTCATCTATGCTTGAGACCAGCAAATCGAGGCTACATTAGCTGCTTTTAGCATAACACACCCTGATCTTTGACCACACTGTCGGTGGTCAAGTTGCATTATGGGTGATGTAGGCACCAAGTTTTGACAAGGAGGAAGAATGTTTAGAGTATAGCTGAAACATTTAGTTGATCAATCTATCAACAGAAAGTTATCTGCAACTATATTGATAGTCCAGTTAATTTTTAACTAAGAGGGCAAATACTCTCTAGTTTTAGCTTTTCAAATTAGAGGATTTGTTGTTTTCTTATCTTATTACAGTAAAATGAATATCTTTTGGTATTGGAGGATTTTAAGACATCACACTGGACTGAGAAATTGTGAATGGACTATTTTTTTTTTTACACAAAACATATTTTATAGACTAAACAAGAACATTTTGGGAAGATTAATTGATAATTTATATAGATGTTAGTAGCAGCCCTAGTTTGGATGAAAAAAAGGACATCTCTGGTGCAGCTGGATTGATTTGGATTCTTTTTTCATCAACATTGTTATAGGAGTGCATTGCCAAAACAGTGGAGTTTTCTTTTTAAGAGTACTTGCTCTTCAAACACACATCTTGACTTGACTGTATTGTGACGAAACAGTGTTACTGTAGGTGAGAGACCCCCTCTCTGTTCTCTGTAAGTTTGTTCTGCCAGGGTTGACAACCGGCTTTATGTTTGCATGTGAGAGAGTGCAAGGAAGACAGAAAGACTGACTCAGCTGAGCATGGGGATATAGGCGTAGGAGGCAGCAGGAAAAGCATGATAGGGGTTCAGTGAACAGCTGTGCAAGTGTTGTGTATTTGTGCGCGTGCACTGCAAGTCTCAGAATACCCACTTACATTACTAAATGACATGCTAGCTCTGTAATCAGATGCAAAGTTGCTGTGGCTATCCTTCCTGCATCTGCCACAGTTACGTATGACATAGCTGTGCATTGAAAAACTCAATAAATGACTTATAAGTTCATTTTTGTGTGGGCGATGCACTCTCAGGAAAAGCTGTGCCACAGTTGCGACTAACTGTAATAAGACCCCAACCTAATTTCATTATGTGTTCCATGGTATTGAGGCTTTACGTAACAGTGAATACCAGATACATAGCAAAATGGAAAAATTGTCTTATTACAGCTGTGTGTGTGTGTGTGTGTGTGTGTGTGTGTGTGTGTGTGTGTGTGTGTGTGTGTCTGTCAAGTAAACTACATTCGGTCTGTGCAAGAAATTGGATTGGTTTCCAGTTAAATTCATATCAGCTTCCTGGAAAGTTTGTCATATAGTGTCTAATGTTTGCATAAACAGTTTAGCTGGTTTATTCTTTGATAGTAAATATGTTATCTGCTATTTAGTTTCTAAGATGTACATATATTTATGCTTACAATTCGTCATTATAAGGACCAGCGAAAACAATAACAACACACTTTGTCTGGTTCTCAAATTGATTTACTATTGAAAGTCAACATGGAGCACATACTTTACAAGCCCCTCCATACTTGATCTCAAAACCTTCAACATAGTCCCCGTGCAGGACATTAGTGGTTAACGCAGCTGAAAGATTGATCTTCCTCTTTTTAAAGCAGGACAGCAGATAAAGTGCTGTGAGTCTGTGGTGAATTTGTGCTGTAGCTGCAGCTTATGGTTTCCATAATTACATGGTACAGGTCTCCCATAAGAGTTTACTGAGCCCATGCCCCTAAACAGGAGAATGTAGCCACAAAACTGCGAGTGGTTAGATGTTACTAGGAACTCTGTTTACCTGACAAGCAAAATAAATCTGAGGAACGTCTTAGGTTTACACACTCACTGTTGTCATTATATTCTTTATTGTCTTTTAACGATTTCCCTCTGGATAAATACAGTTTTATCTTATCTCATCTAACTTTTTAATGTCTTTAGTAACCTTCATTAGTGATTTCTCTTTTTCTGTAGGAGTGAAAGTAGGTGATGGAGTCCAGTGGGGAAAAAAGTAATTTAAAAGGGAATTGTGTTATATATTTAGGGATTTCATCTCTTATATCTTTTCAGTAAGATTCTGGCCATATATTATTTATTGTCCTCCAACTGCAACTTCCCACAGAATAAAGCTGAAGCACTCTGCATTATTGACTCAACATCATAGCCAGGCCACTATCAACATAGGGTTCAAAGAAAGACGTATAATCTTCTGTCTAACGAATAATGGAGTTGTCAGGATTGACTGCCGATACCGGCCGTCAGCATAAATCACTGTCAGATAACTGGGGCCGATGAAAACACAAGCTGCTATGACCGAAATCCTGAAGGAAACCTCTTTTGAGAAGATACCATGGTGATGAAATACATATAACTTTATCCACACAAAGGAAAGGAACCGTTTCATAGGTAAAAGAAATGAATCTCAATCAAATTCACTCAGATTTTAGGATCAACTGCTGCTTACTGTTAAGGATTTTGAGGTTCAAGAGATTTAGATCATCTTTAAATCATCAGTGATAACCTAAATTCAAACAGAAAGTGAGATGAGTAGAAGACAGAAATTTGGAGAGTTGGAGAGAAGAAGAAACATAGGGCTTAGGGGTGTAGTGCATTTGAAAAGCAGCTGGAGAGGAGAGGAGGTTTACGTGGCAAGTGGAAACCATTTCAGTGTTGCGCACAGACTGAGGGAGTGTTTATGTGTGCAGACTTGCTGTCTTTATGTGAGCTGCGGGTCTCCGGGGGCCTATAGGGTGTGTGTGTGTGTGTATGTGTGTGTGTGTGTGTAGGTGCGAACATACTATATGTAGGTATGCGCATGCTTGTTGGGAGAAAAAGGGTTAATGTTTCATGAGTTAGATGGCGGGGTGGGTCAAGAGGTCTGTGTGTTTGTTTGTATTTGCAGATGGATAAGATTTTAAACTGGCATCGGAAATCATCAAGGCAAGCGAGCACTTCCAAATTTCTTTAACAGCCGCACACTGTTTTAGCAGCTCTTTTCTCAAAAAACAGCCCCCAATTTTTTACAACCATATACAATGAGTATCTCAGTAGCCGAAAGATTCATTTTGAGGGATAAACCAGGTTTTAATCAAATGCTGCATTTTTTTTTTTTTTTTAATCAAAAGTCACTGTTCATTTCATGGATACAGCTTTTACATCAGTATATAGTTTTTTCTCCCCCAAGTTACAACTTAACTCTGCTCTGCTCAGCTCCACCCCCTCCAGCAGAGAGCAGATCCAATACAGGCCTCTGTGTTTCTGATAAGGGACCATTTGTCCCAAGAGGCAGAGCTTTTTGCTCAAAACCTTGTATATATTTAAGACTGAAAATGTTCAATCAGACATGTTTATTTTTTTATTTGTAATTTTGTATAAGGCCATTCATAAGAATACTTTACATTGTTCTTTGATGCACTTGCTTTTGCTTCACACTAGTTAAGTGTTAAAGGCATCAGATTTACTACTGGATACCTTTATTAGGGGGAGGGTTGGTTTGAAGTGCCACTTTATTAGCAGTTTGCCTCTGATTACAGAATTTTTAGAAGCCAGTATAATGGTAACTACTGAAGTTAAAGATACATTGTGGAGTTTCTTACACCCAGTACATGCATGCGCACAC
Source organism: Etheostoma cragini (assembly GCF_013103735.1). Lineage (NCBI taxonomy): Eukaryota > Metazoa > Chordata > Actinopteri > Perciformes > Percidae > Etheostoma > Etheostoma cragini. Next base: position 9,242,633 of record NC_048423.1, on the reverse strand, counting down.
AGGTTATTGTTACTGGAGGTAACATTTCAAGGTATACTGAAAGTTTCTGTACTATTTGTTTGTGGTGTGCCCCTTCTCCCTCAGGACCACATACTGATTCAATGACATGAGTACATCTGTACTACATTGAACAGCAGTCCTGTGTCCTTTTCTAATCCAACTGCACATCTGCTGTTGATGAGCCAAACAAAGGCCTTGCACTTTGCCAAATTGTACTCCTCATCCCAGATCTGCTCTTGGGAAGTTACCCCAAGGTTCAAATTATGGCACTAAGACATAAAGCCCAGTGCCAACTATGCTATCAACTAAATGCTTGATCCTCCAAAAATCTCTCAGAAAGAAAAATCTTTGGTATAAATGGGTAGACTAGACACGTTTCCTCCTCTTGGTGGTGAATTATTGCAAAGTTCTTTACTGTCGTCATCTTTGGATGGAGCTGATGATGGGTGAGTGAGGGTGGGGGTTAGATGGAGTTAGGACGTCTGGGAGTGCAAGGGTGGGAGCAGGAAGCACATGTTTAAATCCGAGTGAGGAGAGATATAAACAGAGAGAGTGGCTAATAGGGATATCTGAAGGGAGCCAAGAAGGAAATACCTTTATTTTCAAACCTCATAAATATTTTAGATTTCTTTTTTTCTTTTTTTTACCAGACTTACCCTCACAGCTCTATCAGATGGATTCATGTACACAAACCATTATGTTGCAAATGTGTTTTTTTAATTATAATATGAAAGTGAATATTTTAGAGTATTTGTATCATACAATTGAGCTGTGGAAAGTGGATTTGGCCTCTGGACATTTCAACCATTTATCTATTGCTTTTAGCAATTTCAACCATTTACCCATTACATTTAGCTAACTGCTCACTCATTACTTTTTAATGAAATCGTAATTGCTATTTTTTCACATTAGTTGTGCTACTCACAACATTTCCATAGACCCCATGGCAACTGTAGAAGTCCTCCTGGTTGGAAATGACTGATCTATAACATTAAATACTATGTGAAATCACCTTTTCCCAGGGATTGGCTGATTTAACAACTGTAACTTTACATGGCTGATGCATTTCATTGAAACCTTGATGTACACAGTAATTTATGTAGCTCATTTTATACTATTTTTTATAGCTCTCTTTAAACAGTTCATTTGAAATTAGACCTATCCTGTCCAAGACTTGTCTTACACGTGTTCTCGTTGTTCTGGCTCCGTCTTCCTGCTATTGCAAAATATTTCATTTCCTGAATGAGGTTGAAATATTAGCTTTTGTTTTCAGGCCTATTGACTTTGCTGAAAAAGTCTTTATTCACTCACCTCAGGTCTAAGATTTACAGTTTACACACGGCAATAGTTAATTGTGTGTTTTAGAAACCTCCATTCACATAATTATACATAGATCATGGTTTTATGAGATCATGACCTGTTGAGTTTTATGTCCATTTGTCTTGAAATTATATTGTTGAATGGTGGGTTTTGTTTTTTTTTTGTTTTTTGATAAGACAATGTCCAGGATAGCAGATTTTAGAGCAGGTCTTTATTTTCTTTTGGGGTCAGATTTAATACTAAGTAAGCAAATGCGCAGAATAAATCCACATAGTTGTGGTTTGAGTAGAGGGAAGATTACTAATAATGAAAAAGTAAAGAGTAGCCCATTTAAACTGCACTCAGTAAAGTTACTGCATACTAACAAATCTGTAAATTGAGACATGATTTAGATATCTTCATATTCCCATATTGCATACAAAAAGTTTTATATCTGAAATAGGCTTTTAAAATGTAGTAGAAAACAAATCTACCCTGAAAGAAAGTAAAATATCTGACTTATAAAATCAACAAGTACTGCCGGTAAATTTAAGTTTTCACTTCTTTTTTTTACTTGTAAAAAGTGTGTAATAGTTACAGCAAAACATGTTTGAGCATTATTACTGATCAGTGTTAATTGATCTCTGAGTTGAAAAAACAAACCAACTTCTTTCTAAGAATAGTGTCAAAACAAATATCCCTGTTTGCTGTAACTAAAGTAATTGCTGTCATATTCTACTTTAAAGAACAAGAGGGAAATACCCATAATTTAAATAATACGTTCTTTGCAGTGTTTCAGTACCTAACTTTGTGGTTTGATAAAACGTCTAGCACAAATAACGTGAAGCTCCATAAACCATAGTCCGACCGCAGTAATCCAGTGTCAGACTCTTTGGCAGTTTTAGCATTTGAGATGTTAATGGTGCTGAGTTCATGGTCATAAGTTATGAGCTCGTTGACATTTAGATTTTGTTCCCAAATTGACTGCAAAATATTTTCCCGAGAGAGAAATGTTAGGACTGTCGCCAGGTCAGCTCTTTGGAGGAATTACAGCTAAATCCAAGTTGTCTCAATCATTCCTTATCTAAGCCTCAAACCTTCCATCTATTGGACAGAATTATTCTTATTTTCCATCCTCAGGATAAAATGACTTTTTCTTTCGCAGAAACTGTGTATACTGCATTTTGAGAAACAGTGGCACACCTCTTGTGACATTATTTTGCTGGAAATATCTGTTTATTGGGTAAGTCAAGAGGCCACATATTTAATTTTACATTACAGTAACTGATGGCAGTTACTGTAGCAGCCTGTGACCATAAATAGAGATTGTAATCTCTACTGGTTTTGTAGATCCTTTACTCTTATTCAAACACACCATAAAAGTGCATTGCTCATCTGTTGTAGTGTAAACAGATATAATCTAATGTGTGCAGACAGTAGCTCCCCGCTATCTGAAGCTTTGAACTCAGTGGTCAGCCGAAGCTGTTGTTAATGTGTGAACAAAATATCAGCTGTGATTGTGTCTGGATTCCAGCTAATGCTTGTTAGATCTGCTTTAGGTCATTCAGCTATGTTTGTTTTGAGGATTCTTCACAAATAAGGCTTCAGTTGATGGAGCTTTATTCATATGGGGTGAAAAAAGTTGTTTGTAATGCATTGTGCATTATATGCTTTTCATGTACATGCTAACAAATTAAATCATATGTATGTCATTAACAAGGCATCCACGTAGTTTGTTAGAATGACCAAACTTTGGATAGGTAGTGAACGTGACCAAGTTAAGAAAACAGGCAAAAAAAAAACAAAACAAAAAAACAACTAAGTCACTACTGGTGTTTTTATGGTTAACTTTACGAAGTACAGAAAGGAAGATTTCCATTGGCTGGTCTGTACGCTGCAGTCAGAGCTCTAATGTTTCATGGAGGGCCATCCCTCATAGCACAGTTCCAGCCCCTTCATCTGGTTCTATTTAAGACCTCTAGTGCCGGCTCTTATGATTCGTGTACACAACCCCCTACTCTTCCTCCAGCTCCGGCCCCAACTGAGGAGAAAGAGGCTTTTTAGCAGATGGTTTATTTTCCAAGAAAACCATTTCTTTCTCCCACTCTACTGTCCTGTCCTCTGTTGGCTTTAGCTCACTTTTTTTTCTATCACTACTGTAGCTTCTTCTGCTTTCTCACTGCTGATGCTCCTCTTTCCACTGTGTTAATGTGCCTACCGGCATCTACTGACCCGGACCCATCTTTGTCGGACACTCAGGATGAGGTCCCTTCAGTAACACAAAATGGATTTTCTGTACTTGACTGCTTGATCTTTCACTTCTTGGAGGGAGATTGCTTTACTAGACTTTCAGCATCTCCATTGCCCTTGTTGTTGGGCTGGAGGGGGATGCAGCTCTATGGCTAGATTCTCAGGAAGATGCACTGAGCCCTGTGAATATTGTGATTGGCTGAGCTCTACAGACAAAGTGGCCTATGGCACAACGAGTGCCCAGCAGTCGTTCTCGTGGACCTATGGCTGGCAGCTGGCTGACAGCATGTTTTTTTCCATCAACCCCAGGTCTGGATGCTTCGGATCCCATGCTCCTGGAACAGTATGTGGTGGTGGCCAGTTACGAGAAACAAGAGCCTGCAGAAATCAGTCTTCAAGCGGGCGAGGTGGTCGACGTCATTGAAAAGAGCGAGAGTGGTGAGTAATCAAATAAAGCACAACAAAGACATGTTGAGGAGAAACAGGCAGCATGCATATTGCGCTCATGTCAGACACAAACAAACTCTGTCATGATTGAGTCCATAGTTCCTCAAACATGTTGCCCTTTTCCCTAACGCAGCCTTCTCACCTCCTTTGTCCACAGCTAGCTGTTACTTAGCCCTATCTGGAGGCTCACTTTGGCCTGCAGTCAGGCCTTTTTCCCACTGTTGATTTAGGCCCTAGGCCAGAATGTTGCCTCTAGCAGGAGGAATGTCTTTAAGACTTGAATTAATTCTTTCACCTCACTTAAACGGAAAGTCAGCAAGACATGCCGGATTTACAAATGCTAGCTGCAGAGAGTCCTTAGTCAGCTGTTTAACTTTTGGAAAGAGCTAGCAAACTGGGCCAAGATCATGTTTTAGGATTTATGTGTCTCTGTTTGACAATATTTAATGTTTAATGAGTCACTAGCAGGTTATCATAAAGCACTTACTCATGATATTCTAAGAATATGCTGTAATGGCTCTATGGTGTTTAAAGCCCCCAATGTCAACTTCCGGGCAGCACTAAAACCGTTGACTTCAAGGCACCTAGTCCTAACCCTGACCATTGCCTTATCTAGGATTAGGTGATTTTGGGGGCTTAAAACACTAAACACCACCGGAATGCCTCTAGGAACTTTTCATCTATTTTGGGAGGAAGAAGACAAAAACATTACAATTTATAATATTATAATCATTAATTAGTGTTGAAGCATATATTTGTATAAATAAATTAACTAAAATACATTATATAATATCTATATTTAGATGCTGTAAAATAAAATAGGTGCGGTAGTTTTGTAGTTTGTATGACAAAAGGACCACTGAACAACTACTATTGCATGTTAGATACTGGTAATATCATGAGTATCCAATCATGTGTCTTGGGTAAATTGACTAAAACTGTCAACTATTACTGACACCTAGGTCTAGGCACCTGCCTGAATTACTTTAAGAGGAAGGGGACTTGCCACATGAAGTTCAAGGGTGAGCACAGAGGTATATAGGCCCAGTAAATCTTGAATGCGTTGCTGAGACAGTAAAACAGTAATGGGACTCATGTGTTCTTCAGCAGGAGGATGGGAACAGAGGGAATAGTGACCAGGAAGGCAATTGGACTTGGGTTTTATGATAGGTGTGAGTAAAATGCCCTGCCACACTGGCCTTAAGGAAGAGGGTCTCTAGAGTAGAATTGCTTTGAAGATTCGTGTGTCCTGCCTTCGGGTTCATGTATTTGTTTTCACTCCCTGCTCCAGTAGGATTTCAACTCAATGGGGAGCCAAAGTGAGGCGGATATTCCAACCTTGAAGTCTTTTTATCGGGGGGCCTTATGTAAGAGCTTTCCTCCATGAAGTTGAACCGCATGGTCCTGTGCTTTTAAGTAGAGGCCCCTTCACTTTTATATTTTAGCTGACCACTGTGCAAAGTTATAGTGGTTGATGTGATGTTGATGATCCATGCACAATTTAAAAGTCATGCACTTCAATGGTGTCATTGCACATTTATGAATTCCAGCCTTCCGTGTTATTACTGTAGCTTAGTTTCCATGTTATTATTGCTTTGTTTTATCCTTTCTCTTACACAAAGGCTGTATTTTGTTGCCACTGTCACTCATTTATTCATCTCTAGTTTGGTTAGATTGGTCATGAGTTTCTAGAAATCAGTTGGCTCCAAGCTCCTTAAAACACATCCTAAGGCTATTTGACAGTTTTATTATACACTGAAGGACACTTTCACAAAGCTCCGGAGTAAATACACCCCCCACCCCTACATTTTGCTATGGAGACTGTTTCCAGCAGCACAGCTAGCATTTAACTTAAATCTCAACACCTCCCGCAATGGAAGTCGGATAAATCTGCTCAATTTGGCTGGGTGACACTCCATATCCCTGTGCCAATACTAACAGCACCAGGTGTGTGCTGAGACAATTTCAGAGCTCATTTGATCTAGCATCTATTCCTTTGCAGGATAAGTATAAAAACCCTTTAATAGTTACTGACATAATGATGATTGTATTACAGAGCTAAGTAGTGAATATGCTATAATAGGTACTAAAAGGAGTCTATACCATTCATAATTTTAAAAGGATTGTATGGATTTTCATTGCGCCTCCAACTATAGTAGCATATTATCCGTTAGAGCCATGGACATTCAAACTTCTTTTTTTTAATTTGGATGCAGTGAGGGGAAAATTTCCGTATGTTGTCATATTGCCACCTATTTTTGTATCGGCATTGTGTGTCTGGCTGGTGGGAGAGTATGAGAGTGAAACAGCAACAGATTCCTTTTGCCATTGACCCGGGTCTGTCAACAGAAGTCCTGCTGTTAAAGCTACTGTACCATAGGACTTTGGCTGTGACTGCTGCCCAGCGCAGTTTTTGACTTTTCCTTACCTTGGATTAGATAACATATGCGTTTGACAGGACAGTGAATCTAGGTCAGACCTATATGAGAGTTCAGCTTTCTCTACTTTTCCAGCATGCTGTTCTGAGCCAAGGCAGTATTTTCTATTGCAGTGCCATGGCAATACACTTTGTGTCTTGGCCTTTGTTTTAGTTGGTACAGTATTTTGTATTGATTTCTGTTTGGTTTGAATTAGGTGCAGCCTGCAGTAAATCAACAGGGTAGACCAAGGATTGCTTGATGTCCGTTGTAGCATTCAGTTTTTCAGGAATACTACTCTTGAAACACAGTTTAGTATTGTCAATTTTGTTTTTTTTTAATAATAATTAATTCTGTCATCAGTCTGACTGCAGATACTTTATTTGTTTAGTTAATGAGAGTTTGTCAGGGGTAGATGCTGGCTCAGGAGGAGAGAGTAGTGCAGGGAGAAACTTGGAGAGAAAATGGAAAAAGCCATTTCCTGCCAAAGTTAGTGGTTCAGAGAGTTTGGGTTCATTATAATGGCTTAATGGATCCTCCAGGATGCCTCCTCAGTTTACACTATATTGAAGAGATGTTAACCAAGGCTAAGCTAGCAGCTCTGTTTGTCAGTTCAAATGCTCTGTATTCAGTGGTTTTAACTTTTTCCCTTTTAATGCAGTAGTATATAGAAAAGGAAAACATAATTTGCAGTCACTTTTAGAAATGGTACCTTTTGCAGCTGGTTTGCCTATACCTCAAGGGCAGCATAAGGTATGTTGTGCCCAGTCCTGTGTTGGAAATCTCTCTGTGGACCAGTCAGGGTTAAACTTGTCTCCATGCCAAGTCTACATCAGCCTCTATGAATAACAATGTGCCAAATGAACTCCAGGAATGCCTGTCTGTTTTGGAGAGGGCAGCTCACATCTGTCAGTTCCTCTGGCTCCCCCAAGACCCCCTGGCACCACCCATGTACACTATGTATTGTGTCTCTACTGCTCCACCCAGCTTATTTAAGCAGGGTGGAGGGAATGAAATTTCAGGAAGAGCCTGAAGGGTTACAGTAATCTTATTTATATAAAACTTCCGTTTTGTCCTCACAAGCACTAATGATTTGAAGTTTGACCAATGTGAGCTATAGAGAAGCAGGAATGTAACAGTGGTTTCCTGGAGGTGATGTTCAACTGCCTGGCTTTAAGCTCAAAGAGACTGCTGGAATCAAATCCTAGTACATTTAAGCAGGTCTGACCTTCAGCGTGGCAAGATGGATGTGCAGGATGTCTTCTTTACCTTCACATGGAACAAAAAAAGTACCAATCATGTCTCCGCTCTCTGTCTTCATGCTAGAAGCAAGAGGATGCCAAGGCTCAGCTCAGCAGGAGCTTGGTGTTCAGAGTGGCTGATGTTTGACTTTCTTCCCAGCTCAAATACTTATTGTTACTTTTTAAAGGATTAGTCCTGTAGAATTTTAAAGTTATCTCTAAAATTGTACTAGGCAGTATTTGTGTCAGGAAAACAAATTCAGATCCAGATAACTACTCAATTTTAGTGACTTTATTTTTGGAATAATCGGATTATTTTAGTTTTTAAAAATTCTTTTTAGCCATGCTAGCAGCTAGCTCAAAGCACTGATGTGTCTAAGTAAAGCTTCACTTAGCTGCTAGCATGGATGAAGACTATTGTTTGAGCTACATGCACAGTCAATTACAAACAGAAAACAAGGCCTCTTTATATCCTTGAAGTCTACATAGAAATCGTTGTCTCACCCGTGACATGCTCCGAGGTCCTCACATTAATCTCCAGAGGTCACAATTTATTAGAATGATAGCTTACTTTCTTCTCCACCTAGATAATAGCACCACCGAAAGGTGCGTTACCGTAATACTTAGTTAATGAGAGAACTGAAAATACTTTCCAGATCTTAGATTCTGTTGTTTCCTCATGCGTGATCGTTGCACGTATACTTGCTGTTCCAAATGCTCTGTCTCTGATATGCATGAGGATTAAAGGCAAGGTCAGCGTTGAGCTTAGTGCTGCTACTGCTCAACCCCTCAGTTTCCCAGTTTGGTATGTGCAGTTTCAGCAAGAACATGTTTCCTTGTGTAAAGAGGAAAAACCCTATAACTCTTGTCAGTGACGCACCAAAGACATGACACAGAACACTTTGCCAAGTGTTAAATGTCTTTTTTAAGCCGAAATTGCAGCAGCAGATGGAAGACACATTATCCACTCACAGTAATCCCTATCTACGACATTCTTTCAGCTTGCCATAGGAAGTACTAATGACCGTCTCAAAAAATTAATCTTATCCTGTATTTTCAGATATGGAAACTTAAACTTTTTGCAACTTGTCACAGAGCGATACAGGCAGAGGAGTTGAAAGGGAGAAATGACAGTATTTAAGGATACAAAATAGTGGTAATAATAAGTGTAGAGAAATTGGTCTGTGGAGCCAAAAAAGGTGACTTTGTCCCTCAATCAAGAATTGACCTTTGAGTTAATCTGGCCTTTTAGGGGTGGTCTTTCAGACACTCAAGGAAGGCTGTGTCTCCAAATCCGTGGAGCCTAGAGAGCACACAAGCTTGGGGCTATAGCTTAGTGCAAACCATAAGGGGATCCTTTCAGAGGCTGGGAGGGAGTGGAGGTTGTTTCTTAGGTCAACATCAGCTCTTGAAAGTCCTGTTGTTCCGTTTTTGCCTCCCCCCTTGTACCAGAGACACCCAGGTAATTGAAACCCAGTGTTTTATGAAAACTGGAAATGTTTGTATGTTGGGCTGGATACCTTCCCCCTTGTGCTTTGATACTGAATCCACTGTTAATGAATACAGAAGCTGGGAATGAATGGGTTTTTTCTCTGGCTCTACTCAACAGTGGTGTCAGATATCTGCAGGACTGCTGAGCCACTGCATTCCTCATCATTTTAGGTCATGAAAAAAAAACCTGCTTGTGCTGCTGAATCTGTGGTTCTCATATTTATGCTAGATGTGTGGAAATCTTTTGTGTGAATTACAGAGTTACTCCAAAAAAAATCTCAGCACAGTTTGACTATGAGACTATTTGTCTCAATAATACTTTTGTAGGGATGAGTAGGACATTAGGGATAATTGTACTGTCACACTGTGTTATGTATCCTATTTCTTAAGTGATTGATTGTATACGTAGTTTGCCATTTTGTTTTATAGGTCATCCAGTCACCTTAGGAAAAACCCAAAATGACATAAATCTAGTTTCTTGTTGCAGCTGAGAATCTGTTGTTGATTACAGTAAAAATGAAGCCTTGGTCTCAAAGCTGATAGAGTTTCCAGATGGCAGATACTGTATGTGACACAAGGGGCTCAGAAATGTTGCTTACTCTCATTATATGTTTGTAACCGCACTTGCAGGGGTAGAATATAAGTAGTAATAAATACAGTATAAGTCTTACGTTCTCGCTGCATGAATATCTATCTTAGTTGCATTTTTACAATCTGGCGTTTAACTTGTATAACCAACATTTATACTGTATAATTTCACTTGGTTTTTAAAATGCATTGCTCATAGTTAAAAGAATAGTATGATATTTTTGGAAATACGCTTATTCACTGTCTGGCACAGAGTTAGATGAGAAGGTTAATACCACTCTTATATATATCTATTAAATATGAAGCTAGCCAGCAGTCAGTTAGCTTAGCGCAGCACAAAGACTGGAAACAGTAGTAAACAGCCTGTCTCTGTCCAACGGTAACACAATACATCAACAAGCACCTCTAAGGCTAAAAAATGAACCATGAAAATGGACCATAGATATTCTAGTGTGCTTATATCTCCTGCCAAATCACTTGTATCTTTGTTTTAGTCATTGAGCCGTGATTTGATTCGATATTTCAAATGACAGGGAGGAGCAGCAAATGAACATGAAGATGAGGAACTTAATTGTGTTGCCAACGGAATCTTTAACAATCAGGGACCAGAACATCAGTGGGAACAGTGCCTGGCTGTAGCTCGACACGTAAGGAGGTCATATTCAACCTGCGTTTCATCAGGATCAGTCATCATTCTACGGGCAGAATTTTTCGAAAATGCTGCTTCAAGGCAAAATATCCATTTGCAATGTTGCAGCTGATTTAACTTGTTTCCTCTGGGTATGACAGCATTGCTCTGGCAACTGCTTCATGACAAATGCCTCAGCTGGAAAGGTGCACATACTATACAAAGTAATGTTTTACTTTAAAAAAATCTGATCCCAATAAAGTGAGTGGAGTACAGTCACCCACTGTGTTTCATAAAAGGTGTGCTGTATAGGACCTTGTGGGCATTGTAAAGCACATATGTACACTATTCACAACATTTTTAGTTGCGCTTAATCACTTCCACAAAATGTCAACCTGCATTTGTGGTTGACAAAGCTGGCACAAAAACTGTCCTGTGTGGTACGCCACACATAGGCTATTTGTTGTGGTAACGGGTGTAGAATATGGCTGACAGCTGTCTTGACAAGCCATAAAGAGGATATAAGTGTTACATCATACTTTCACAGCTGGTCCAAACATCCACTGTACATTTTCCTATTAAAATGGGGAGTTATGAGTTAATTTATTTGCACACAATTCACAAATGAAGCAGCATGTGGTATGATAGACAGAAACAGAAAACATTTGTATTACTTAACTGATGGTAAAGGATGAGACAAAATCATATGAAGCTAATATGGAAATAACAGCAACAAGAGTATAGACCCCTTTATTAGGTATTTGTGATTCATCTGCATGAGTGAAATATGTCATGCGTCATAATTAGGTTATAGCAATTAGGGTTAAGGCTGTTACAGATTAGTAGAGGTTATTACCGGTGTTTGCGGAAGATCAGAAATTACACAAAGTTTCATCCCGTTATGTTAGATCTGCTTTATGTGGAGATTGAAAAAGTGAAATACTCAACTTGTCTTTCAAACCTTCCGGATCATGGCTTGTCGCTCTCAGAAAAAAACAAAACTAGTGGTGATATGAACCCTGCGAACAGTGAACAATTTATCAGCCTCCCGTTATATTCAAAGGCATCATGGTCTTAACTATATTGTTTTTATTTCGGCAATAAAGCCTGTAGGATTTGGTATCATGTTTTTTCTTAGGCAGTTCCATCTCTAGTTACGGTTATAAAACACAACTAACAACAAATTCTGATGAATAACATATCTGAATCTATCTGTCCACCAAATGTATCTGGGATCGAGAGGCACCAGCAATATCCTGCTCAATGATTAAATTAATCAGTGGTGGAAATAAAGAAAATCTTTCCAGGCCTTTTTGTAACTTGTACATGCACTCTCTGTGATTCATATGACAGATGATTTATTTAGTATATGGACTTGCTCAGCTACACAACCAAAAGCATACTGTATTCAGCTGTACAATGGGGCTGTTTTTCCTAGAGTTAGGCTGGGGCCAGAGAGGAGGACGCTGTTAGTGCCTGGCTCTGAGCAACATGCTGGCTAGGGCTCAGGTACATAACAAGCCATGTTATGTGCTCAGTCTTTGCACCAAAGCTGTGGCTTAAACAAAACATCATGCTAATAAATTAGACAAAAACAAAATGGTGTTTATAATATTAAGGACTCTAAATACAGACGGCTTTCTTTGCGAGAAGATACAAATATTAGGACTGACACCCTACATTCAAATTGGTTAACTATACGTATCTTGTTTGATAAAAAGCAAAGGGGAGCAACAACATTAATTACATTAATGTTACATTAAATTAAACTGCCCGTTATATGTGAAGGTCACCTTGGCAGGAGTAAAAAGACCTGCATCAGCTAAATTATTAACAACAAAACAACAAAAAAACATACATTTGCAAATTGCCATTGCCATTCACACCCACGTGCCAGCTTGAGGGAAATTTTCATTCGCACATAAGCAAACCAACACTTATAGAAATGTAAAAAAATATAAGAATATTGTGTAGGAATGTATTTAGTTGGGGGGAATTGGCTGTTAGTCTAAATATACATATGCAGAAAAGACACAGTGCCAATTTAAAAGGCCTGAATAAATATGTGCTGTTATTGATGGCCTGGATTGCCTTGCATGTATTTTTAAACCATCCTCCCATATGGCAGGTGCTTAGGCTGAGTTCACTGAACCTCAAAAGAAGCAATAAAAGTAAATGTAAACTTTTAAAAATGCGCACCCATTATGTAAGGGCTGTTTTCCTGGGCTTTGCATGTTTGTATCAGACAAGTTACGACTATATGAAATGTAGAAGAAGAAAGAAATCCTTAACAAGAAACCTGCTTCATGTCTTTTATCGCATACATTCATTCACATAGTGATTGCAATTCAATCCTGCACAAAACTAGCTTCATAAATCGATGGACACTGCACAGGCAACACAGTATGATAACTTTCAGGATCTATGAACACATTCAATCTGTAGGTAATGTTTAGGGCTTCAGATTTCAAATGAAATTTAAATGTGATAATTCTTCTGGCAAATTTCCCCATAAGGGCTGGGAGGGGAATGTGATTCTAACTTTTGGATAATGTCAACTTCATATTGGCCAAGGTTATCATTTGTACATTCTCTATGATGACACAGACCTTAAACTGAGATCATTACAAAATAAACTGGGGTTTTCTGGGTCTCCTGTTGCCAAGACAGCAATTCTGCTGAAAGTGAAAGAGTTCAAAGTTAAGCTCCTGCAAAGGGAGTGAATGAAGTTGTGTATTTGGCTATTAAAAGTTAAATTGCAGATAATGGAAATAACATGAGGAGAAGAAGAACGTGTTCTCTCTTCCTTGTTTTTCGGATGGCAGGGATTATCTGTACAGATGTGGGAGAAACAAAGGTGAAGAAAGCATATCTTATGTCTGGATATGGGTGTGTTTGTGTGTGTATGTACGAGTACAGAAAAAAGAGAGCACACATACACTACAAAGCTACACTTGTAACTTTATTTGTGCTTTTTTAATCGTCTCTTGGCGTTTTTGATTAGTCTATATCACAACCTGCTTTTCTCCATGTGTCCCTGCCTCGCTATACATGTTAGGAAAAGTGACAAATCTTGGAAAGCTGCTTCAACCACAAATGGAAAAAAGAACTCAGCCAAATGCCAACTGGCAATACATTTTGCTAAACATTATTCAATATTTCGATATAGATTGTAGCTACTTTATCAACATCCTGAATAAATCAAAAAGCTTTTATAACATTTGAGCAGAGTTTAGTTTTGTAACCCCCATGGTTTTGGGTTCAGTGGTTGTATAAGACAATAAACCCACAACCCTCTGGTGGAGATGTCATATAACACCATCACACCATAGGACCATGACCACAGACATCGACCTTGAATGTCACAGCCTTGGAAAGGACAAAACCAAACGGTTGGTCTTGACAACAATGTTGTATTGCGCTACAAGAACACCATAAAAACGCTTTTTAAGAAGAACGGAGGGGAAGCTGTAACTCAGTTTATGCCTCGGTAGTCTTCTGTGAGCTGCAAAACTCTGGTTGTATCAAGTTAAGTTCATGCCCCATTCCAATTATTTCTGTAATAAAAAATAAACAAAGGATGATGTCAGCCTAATTTAGACAGCATGAAACAAAGAGATCCAGATTTGAGGCAAAGATTTGTCATTTAGGGAAAGAGTTGTATTGCTTTCTTGCGGAGAAAGCCAGCATCAGCAACTTAGAAGCTCATTTTAACTTGTTACTGCCTGGAATCCCAGCCAAGAAATAGTCTGGCACATTACCTAGTGCAAAATGGCAAATTGGTATATTTGGTTGTGGTATGGATTAAACTATATTAAACTATACTGTATGGTATGGATTAAACTTAGAATATCTATGGTCACGTCAGCAGTTGTCCTGTGTGCTTGTAGAGATTTATTATGTGTACTTTTGGGGGGGGATCTTATCACAGGCCCAAATATTTTCAACAAATACTCTTATCTTGTTATGTAATGAATTGTATGACATGTTTGTTAAACATCTTGCACACTATGCACCTATTTCAGTATACTCTACATAGTTCTGGTGATTTTCATCCTCTGTATTTTTCCACAGGTTGGTGGTTCGTCAGCACCTCAGAAGAGCAGGGTTGGGTCCCTGCTACCTATCTCAACTCCCACAGTGGCACACGGGATGACTTGGAGCTGGGGGCCTCTAAAGCTGGGGAAGGTAAGTCAATGGAAATTGTCCTGCCTCTGCCCACCCACACACAAACGCAACCTCTGTTATACACCCACAGAGACACCACCTCTGCTCTCAATCGTCAGTCTTTGATCTCTGACAAAATGGAGCAAACCCGTCCCTGCTTAGCCTACGCTAACGGCTCACGCCAGGCTGGTGTGAACACCTCTCTCTGTCTGCCTGCCATCATAAGCACGCTTGAACAGAGTGCAGATTCAGGCCTAGGTAAACAGCAAGGACGAGTGCCAGGAGAGACCAGACCACAACCACTGAAGTGATGTGATGTGCTGTACAGTAATACACTGTACAGTAGAGAATATTAACTGATATGACCTCTGTGGACTGAGCTCATGAAAGAAGCATGTGTGTCTATCAGCAGGAGGGAATAAAACATGAGAATGTTTTACGAGTGATGCTACTTACATTTTGGTCATTGCAAATTAAAAAACAAGCTCTGGCATGAATCATGCATTTCATGCAATGTCTGTATATCATTGTGCAGATATTGGAGATAAGTTACAGTACAGTAGACAAGTGTTAATATTACGTTTCGTGAGCTTACTGGCGTCCGAGCGATCCAAAGCCCTGAGAAAGAAACACACCTATGTGGAGTTTGGTGTGCCAGAACATAATGCTGCCACATGTAAAACTGAAGACGCCGCCAATCATGCAATCATCTTGATAGCTCTGTCACATACTGTTATCAAGCAATCGTCTCATTCTTTAAGCATTTTCAATTTTAGTGGAGAACACATTTTAATGATAGAGCTATATTAGTGTCACGTCATTAGCCTTTGATAGCTAACAGGTAATGCAGAAACTGCAACTTGTTCGTTTTGTTGAGAAACTACAAAAACTGAAAGCACGGACATTACGTGACGCTTTGCACTTCCAAACAAACCTCAAGATTTTCCAGCACTCTGGCCAAAACATTTTTTTGCTGTACAATTGCTATACTCTCTAACAATGGGACCCAGAATCCCCTTTGGTGTTGTATATCTTATGGCTCAAGGATGGAGGGAAAGAGAGAGAACACTAAGAATAATGAGGCTAAACAGTTTTACTATTTCACAATATGTTAAATATGTGTATATGTCCTTTTCTCCCCATTTGGAACACAGATTTATCAACAGAAGATTTCAACATGTATGCATATCCCAACTGTATGACCACAGACGGACACAAATGTAACAAATACACCCAACACTCCTTATCTGCTCTGTCAGAGATAGCTGGAGTTTTCTGACAGGTTGTTTTAGGAGGGACAATCTTTCAGTGTTGTTAGTGTTTATGTGTGTCTTGTCAGTTATGGGAATGGCATGAAACTCATAAAGCATCTCTTTGTCAGTTATTTGGTCTTCAGTGCTACCATATTGTCACAGAATAATTGCACGTTTCTCAAAAAACTGCATTTGGAATTAATGAACATTTTTGTGAGTTTACCCACTTATGGAATTAAATCCAAATCCACTTAGTCCTTGTTTTGCTCACATTTAATACAAAAAATAAACATATAGCCTAAAGGAATAGTTAGACATTCTGGGAAATGAGGAGATTGACACCAGTCTAATGCAGCAATTCATTAAAAATGAAAATAATGCAAATAGCCAGTTAGCTTAGCCTAGCATAAAGGGAAGAACCTAACTAGTCTAGCTCTGTCTGACGGTTATTAAACCCACCTACCATCATCTTTAGAAGCTCACAAATGAACACGTTATGTCTAAATAGATTTACTGGAAGTAATAACTTCCTGGAGTCTCTGCTGGTTAACTGGCAACTGCTTAGAGACAAGAGCCGGTCCAGTACAATAACCCCCGTAAAATCTTGAATTGTTTTTTTTTACACCCGTTTTTTGTATGAAATAATAAGTTTTATTTTGTAATCTGTAGTGACCTTTTGACAGAACCAGGCTATCCATGCTTCCAGTCTTTGTGCTAAGCTAAGCTAACCAATGGCTCCCAGTGGCTCCCAGTGGCTCCCAGTGGCTTCATATATATATATATATATATATATATATATATATATATATATATATTTCCCATAAAGTCCTTATTTCCTTTTTTTGTCATCACATTTTGTTTATTTTTTATATATTTAAGAAACAAACCGTGACAAACAATTACAAACAATCCAATGAGACGGAGAACGCGTCCCAGGGCCAAAAAAGAGAGGAAAGACAGGAAGGAGCAAGACAAAACAACACACGCAGGAACAGACACACATACACACACACACACAGTTTTTTTGTTTTTGTTTAATCATATAAACAACTGCCTGGAATTATTATTTAACATGGTCTCTGATTCTTTTTGATGTTCCTATCATTGGAATTAAGAAGAGGGATAAAAAATATTTTCTTTTTCCTACACAAGATCATTTATAGGTGCCCCATCATTTTGGTATGTACCACAAGATCTCACAGTTGGCTGCAATAATCCCCATCTCCATTGTTTTACCTACAAAAGGCATCGGGAAATATAGACCTTCTGAGGCGCATAGCTCCAACCAGCTGCACTCTCAGCTACTCTATTAATTGGATTGCATTCTTGCAGCAGCAATGTGTGTCCCAGATGCTCTAACACAGGATGGGAAAACCATGCTAACAACTCCTAATTACAAGCCGCAGAGAAGATCTCTTGGGTTTAACATTTCCTCTGTAACCCCCATCTGTCCACTCTAACTGTCCAACATGTTTTGCTTTGTGGTCTTGTCTTTATGTCCATGTAGCTAATAATGGGGTTCTTCTGGTTGGATCCATGTCATTTGTCCGCTGTGTTTGTGTAACATTTGTGCTTGCTTCTTCGTCTCCCATGTTTGTTTGTTTGTTTGTTGTCCTCTGGTCATTGCCTATGTCTGCCAGTTACTAAGCGGCATAAGGCTCATCTGAAGAGGCTGGACCGGAGATGGACGTTGGGGGGTGTCATCAGCCGGCAGCAGAGCCGAGGTGAACTGAGACAGATGCTTCATCACCTCTCTCCCCCCCTTCTTTTGTTATTGTTCCCCCCCACCCTGCCTTTCTTTTTGTCCCTTACCACATGGCTCATCTCCTCCCTCTCCACATGCACATATTTGTTCAGTTTTTCATCCCATGTTTTCTTCCAGCAAATGCATTTATCATGAGCCACAATCCACTACAACTAACCACTAACTGACTTTAATATAAAATGAGCCTGGAAAGCAAAGGTGAAATCATCAACTTTATACACACCAATTATTGATGCTAAGCTCAAATTATGTAACAAAATTGCTTTTTGTAAGCATGTCGTTACAATTAAGCACTCTGTGCCAAAACCAGCCTTCCCAGAATCACAGAAACTGCCTACTCATTTGAAAGTAATTGTATAATAGACTTTGAAATGCCTTATGCTGCATTATAGAGCCATATTTTGCTTTTTTATGAGCAAATCAAGCGTGCAAATAGTTTTTTTGTGTAGTAGAAACAGACATTTATCCTGCTGTGGTGCAGATAGCAACCACTATTGATAGATAAACAAAGAGCAAATCTCTCACTTATTCATAAACTTGCACATGTTCTTCTTACCATGGCCAAGGATTCTTTTTTTCACAGGAGATGCATTTGGATTGCTGACAGTGGAGTGAGGATAAGCTATTGAATTCCGTCCAAACTTAACGCTTGGCAGTGGAGGCTACTCTCTGGAGTGGGGAGAGAATTGTTTCCAACCTAGAACTGAAATCCTGCTTTGTATTTAAAAAAATAGTAAAAAAGGCAGTTATTTTGCTGACTCTACAAGAATCATTTATAAAGTTGATGCAGGCTATGAGTGTTGTTGTTAACATAACATCGGATTCAGAGTTTCCCTTCATTGCACTGCTGGATATTGTTTGAAAGAAGTTGGTAAGAGGAAAATGTTTTACCAGACCTGACACAAAGAGAACCAGGCAAAAGTAAAATAAAGCGTACAGAAATATCTTTATCCTGGAGCCTACTGTAGTTTTTGCCAGTAAAGGGGATTAACTATCCCACACCAATTCAGCTACACCACAACCTCGGAAATGGGAAGAGTGTGTCACCAAAATGTTGCTTCCTGTTGCCTTTTTTTTTTGAACACACACCTCTTCTCCCTGTGCCGTCTGTATTTAGGCAGGAATTGCTATAATGACAGGAAATGATGTCTTTGCTCTGCCCCTTTGCCTCATGGGAATGCATAAATCAGCAGGAAGCCAATGCTCTCTATTATGGGCAGAGTTTGGAGATGCCTGCTGTCACAAGGCCAAGGACACTGTTAGGACTCTAGTTGGCGGATGAGCTGTAGTTCCCCTTGTTGAATACATTTTGAGGAATATGCAATGGTACTCGTTATTTTGTATGGACTTTATTGGATAGGTGAGAGTAGAGAGATGACAGGAAATGAGGGAGGGTGGGAATGTTGTGTTTCATGGTCGACCAGTTGTTGATCCCATCATGAATATGATTTGGTTGGGATGACTGATTTGACCACATTTGATTTTTTGCTATGCATTATATAACAATATCATTTGCATTACATAGCATCTGTGTAATACTAATAATATAGCAATCCACAATGTTTAGTTTTCACAAATCTCAAAATCTTAGCTATGTTGTCATTCTCTGTTCATGCTTTGGCAGAAGAGAAGTACGTAACTGTGCAGCCCTACTCCAGCCAGGGCAAGGATGAAATAGCTTTTGAGAAAGGCGTCATTGTGGAGGTGATTCAGAAGAACCTGGAAGGCTGGTGGTTTATTAGGTAAACTTCTGCTCACTTGCTTTAGACAGTTTTTACTTCTATACAACTGTAAAAATTAAACTTCTTTAAAAAGATGTTATTTATTTTCATCTCTTACATACTTTACAGGTACCAGGATAAAGAGGGCTGGGCTCCAGCCTCTTACCTAAAGAAGATGAAAGATGATCTCTCTCCCCGCAAGAAGACCGTGACAGGCCCAGTGGAGATAATTGGAAACATCATGGAGATCAGCAACCTGCTCAACAAGAAGGCCATGAGTGAAAAAGATGTGCAGATTGAAGGAGTCCCAGAAAGCCCCCAGGTGGCCAAGAAGGAGATCAGCCTTCCAATCCCTTGTGCTGACTCCAGCCCTGTTAGTCAGAATGGAAAAAGTAAAGCAGAGCCTGCCTCACCAGCTGTAGCCCGCATCGCCCCTCATCGGATGGAAATTGGTTAGCCATATCACTGTTAATGTTTTAATTTCTGTCATAACTTTAATATCTGTCTGTCTGTTATAGTAGATTACTAATTACTCAATTTTTTAACTTTTTTTAAAAAATGTCATTATTTATAAATGTCTATTCTTGAATGTAAATGTTTTTCTCTTCAATTGTTTTTACAGGTTCTCCAGTTCTCAGGCAAAAACCTCCTCCTCGAAGAGATGCCACCTTGGTAAGAGTGTGATATTTTAGCCATCCATCCATCACTTTTACATGACATTGATTGTTACTAATGCATCATTGTGTAAGCCGTATTTTACTGCAATGGCTGGTCGAAATGGAGGTGGTTTTTAATACTTTAGGGGTCCAGCCCCCTCTCAAAAGTTGAATCTGAGGGGTTGGGAGATAATTTATAGGGTACAAAAAACAAAACAATATGATCATATATTAAATGTTACTTAAACAATCATTTATCAAGTCTGAGAAGTTTAAAGGTAAGATCTGTCTTTGGTGGAAATGCTAACAGCTCATCTGTCCAGCTCAACTGTAGATATCTAAACGTTACAAGGAGCCCCAATCAGATGCTGTTTTTGTTTGTAAGCGGCCAGAAGTCAAGAAGGTAAAAATCTTAATCTGAAATGTAACTAGTAACTGCAGCTGTCAGATACTGTAAATGTGGTGGGGATTAAAGTACAACATATCCCTTTCAAATAATAGTGCAGTGCAAATGTAAAATAGCATGAAATGGCTTTACTCAAGTAAAGCCCAGGCCCCTCAAAACTGGACTTGAGTATAGTACATAGTACTTGAGTACCCTTGTGTTATCTTCCACCACTGACAGTACATCTAACAGTGCAATTTCTTCCGTGCTTAGGGATTTCAGTTACCTTCCCCACCAGAGCCCCCTACAGTTGAAGCCGAGTATTATACAATTGCAGATTTCCAGTCCTGTATATCTGATGGTATCACTTTCAATGGAGGACAGAAAGCAGAGGTAAGCACTTTTTTCAGGTTTAACTTCAGTAACAAGAACAGCTTAAGTTTGGCTACAAACCATATCTTGCTGTATCAATGTATTCATCACAGCTCTGTTAAAACTATGCTTTCTCAAAGAATTTGAATCAAATAAAAATGTATAAATGGCCATTGTATAAAGACACTTTTTTTTAAATGCATTTTAGGTCATTGAGAAGAACTCTGGTGGTTGGTGGTATGTCCACATAGGCGAGAAGGAGGGCTGGGCTCCTTGTTCATTCATTGACAAACGTAAAAAGCCCAACCTGAATCGTAGAACAAGCACTCTGTGCCGTCCAAAGGTTCCACCCCCAGCTCCGCCTGTCAAAAAACAAGACTCAGTGGAACCTGCACCTCCAAGCAGCCCCGGGTCTGAAGCGCCAGAGTCCCCAGTGTCTCCTGGAAGGCCGGTGTATGAAGAACCGGAATATGATGTCCCTGCCATTGGCGATCTGGACATGGAGTCTGAGTTTGAGTTTCTCAGGGGGGAAGGCTCCTTGGTGGATGTAAAAACTGAGGACACTTCCTCCGAGAAAGGATCCCACCTGTCCTTCAAGCCTTCTTCGGCTTTGTCTCGCCACAGTGCCTCCTTTAAGATGTGCGAGTCATTTGAAGATGGCCATGAGGCAGAAGGGGATGCAGAGGGAGAGGTAGAGTGCATCTATGAGAATGACGGCTTCCAACCCTTCAGGGAGACGCCAGAGAGGCAGTGCAGCAAGGACTCAAATTCCTCTAAGACAAGTGTCTTGTCAGAAACTGGCAAGACTGCACACCCGACATCAGGTGGGTGGAGACGTGCAGGTAATAAGCTCAAGATAGACTTAAATGGGAGCCCATTTTCAGCCAAAGCTGAGGAGGCATCCAGTCCTAAATCTGCTTCAACTGAGTCCACACCAGATCTTTCCAGAACTAAAAAAGACCAAGATGAAAGCAAGGCATCCTCTTCCATCAAGTCTTCCTCTAAACTAAAGCCAGTGGTGAGGCCTAAACCACAACTAGCCAAGGCATCCAGTGCAGAGAAGATGGACATCAGCACCTTGAGAAGACAGTTGCGGCCAACAGGGCAGCTGAAGAATGGCACCAAAACTAAAGGTGAGGACTCTGAGACAGCTTCAGTCATCTCATCAGAGGACTCCCTCTCTTCTCAGAGCACATCCGATCTCTCCTCCATCTATTCTAAAGGCAGCCGGGGAGACTCTGACCTTGAAGGCTGCAGCCTGTATCGCACCACAGATCCCTATTTGAAAGTCCAAGAGACTGAACTCAGCTTCCCTGCTGGAGTGGAGGTGGAAGTGCTGGAGAAGCAGGAAAGTGGATGGTGGTATGTCCGCTGGGGAGACACAGAGGGTTGGGCTCCGACTTATTTCCTGGAGCCTGTCAGGCAACAAGATGACGTGGCAGGGTCTGAATGTGATGGCACCCCGACTAAACCTGAAAGCCTAAGCAAGTCCAACAGCCTGGAGAAGAATGAACAAAGGGTACAGGCGTTGAACAACATCAATCAAAACCTAAAGAAGGTCACACCACCCATCCCCTCCAAGCCTCCAGGTGGCCTAGCCAAACCCATCAGCTTGTTTGGTTCACGTAAGCAGAATAGCACCATACAGCAGCAGGTTGTCAGACCTCAGTCTGTCTTCATATCGGCCCCAATAAGGGACGGTCCCAGCCCTGTTGGTTCTCTTAGGAGAAACGAGTCACTCAACTCCACGGACCACCCTCGTGCCAGCCCCACAGTGCGACGCAACGCCTCATTTGGCACTGTGCCGCGCAGCCTGCCACCGAACAACATTGCGCTACCCAAAAAGAACAGATCTGGTACCAGTAGCTCTGAATCTCTCGGTCTCAACTCTCAAAAGAATGCCTTCCCTATATCCACAGTGAAACCCAAGCCCCATATCATTCATAACAACCTCAGTGACGTGTATGTGTCCATAGCAGATTACCATGGCGATGAGGAGACCATGGGATTTCCTGAGGGGACGAGTCTAGAGGTCCTGGACAGAAACCCCAATGGATGGTGGTACTGCAAGATTCTGGACAATGGCAGACCAAGGAAAGGATGGGTTCCCTCAAATTACCTCGAGAAAAAGCACTAGCACTCGTGCGGAGAGCTGGCAGAACTCTGAACATGCGTGTAAAGACTACTCAAAAAGATGCATTTATTTGTGAAAAAAGGCAAACCCTAAAACGGATTAAAGTCTTACCTAAAATGAGCAGCCATATCAAATTGTGACATTTAAATGAAATAAGACATCTGGTAAAAAAAGTCTAACTATACAGTGGCTGAGATTGGGACTTAGTGACCCAGCCAAAGAGAACACCAGAGAGCGGAAAAATGATTTGATAATATTCTTCAGTGGTTACCTTTAACTTGAACAAAGATGTAATTTTGTATCCACTCCTTGAACCTTTCTCAGTAAGTTTTTTGTTGTTGTAATTTTTAAAAAACAACAACATTTTAAGCATTGAAAGCTTACTGCATGTTTGAAATTATTCATTATACTGACGATGCCCTGAGCTGTTGAAGTTAAACCTTTTTCTCCTCCTTTCCATAAAGGAAATCTCAGTTGTTGCCAAAGCTGCTTTGTGTTAGTCTCACCTTGGTGCTCTCTGTTTGCATGTTTTTTATTTTTTAAATATCTCCTTATACCGAATGTCACCTTTTTGTGAAATATTTAATCCATTTAACTGTGTAATATTGTGCCAACAAACAATTTGTGAGCATCTCTGATTATTACAGTATTTTCTTACACTTAAATGAAAATATAAGTATTCATTTCAAAGGCTAAATGTCCAAAATTAAAACGTCCCTGTCGTCAGTGGAACTTATATTTATTCATTACTTAAAAATAATATTATTACTTATTGTATTATTATTGTAAGAAAAACGTTTGACAACCGCTAACACATTTCTTAGAATGGCTCTTTTAATTATGATAACATTTTGAATTTCTGCTGGGCAGTAAATTTGACACAACTCTTCAGCTGCAGCAGTACTGGGATGCTCCCTTTTGTTTTATGTTAACTGTGTGACCAGTGAAGATAACTGAAGTGCCCAAAGAAATAAATAAATGCACTTTTGAACAATCATTAGTACTTTCTTTTTTCATAAAATTTCCATCACTCGTAGTTTGTCCACACACCAGTTTTGGTCCTCTAGTACAGTGTTTCTCAACCTTTTCTGACATTTCTTTTGCAGACTGTGTAATCGCAATGTCCCCATTTCAAGCCCAGGGGCCAATTATTGCAATCATTTTCTACTGTCTGCTATCAAAAATAAAAGGCAAAACTACCCCTAAATACTAAGAAAAAATAGTATTGGTATTATTTCTTTAGTGTCTCTGTAATTTGGAAGCCATATATTGTCTCTGTACTTAAATAATTAGATTAAAAAAAAAACTAAACTGATTTTGTACTTTGAGGAAAATATTTAAATCCAGTTGAAATCTCATTTAGTTAGACCTCTCCCTTTTTATTTTAAAAAGTATTTGGGAGTAGTTTGTAATTATAAAAAAAAAAAAGAACACAATCTTTGTGGAAATATCAGAAAGGCTCCTATTCTGGAGGCGGTGTCGTTTGACTGATGGTAGCTGGAAGAAGTAAATGGCACAGGCAGACAGCGTGTTAGTGTTGAAGTTTAGTTTAAAGTTTAGTTTGTTATAAATTTATAACAAGAGTAACACCACCAACATCTGTCTGGACCCAAGTGACTTATGCAGGTACGTTTACGTGCTGTGTTTAATGAGCTGCAGCTAGGCAGCTAATTAGCTATGTGGCCTGCTAACCGATGCTAGCACATGTGCTAGCAGTGCATTTTTCCCTGGTGGCGAATGGTGTTTGTTTGGTGGCTCGTTCAACAACCGAAAGTGCAGGACAACGTGTCCATGTGTTTGTTAGAGAAGGATACTTTAGAAGGAAAGCTTATGTTGGTTGTGTAGTACGGAAGAGGATTAGGACCACATTTAAGATAAATTATTGAGTTCTGTGTTTAGAGTCAGAATTCTGCCTTTTTTTAAATTCTGACGTTATTCTCAGAATTCTGACTTTAAACTCAGAACTCAAATACATGTTTTCACAATTTTTTCAAAAGCCCAAATCCTCTTCTGTAGCCATAAACCCCAAAATATAAATGTAGCCTACATCTGGTTTTCTCTCAAAGGAGAGCACAGAACAATAGATTTACAGAGCAAATGTTTGTGACTTTAATGCTCCACAAATGTGGCATTTTGTGACAATCACCACTACTGTTTCTAAAATTCATGTGAGAAGTGTTAAGCCCGTCACTAGTGTTGCATTAAAAGCTTTGTGCATTGGAATAAGTAGAAGATCTAAATATTGAATGTTTATTGCCAGTATAAACACACATCTGTGCATATCTAATATACAGCTAACGTTTTTCTCCAGCTGGATTTTGTTATGCAAATAAATTAGATCACATTTGGTTTCCTTTCATTTCTTACCCATAACACTGAGCCAGATAGTGGTGTAATTTACATTGATTGGGCTCACCAGGCAGCCTCAACTTCAGAAGAACCTGCACGTTTGACTTTGGTTTAGATGGCTTTCATTCTGTGGTCACTGGGCTACTAAATTTAGCATCAACTGACAGAGTTGTAGCCATAGACCGTACTGGAATTAAATCTGAAATATGTCCATCCCGTTGGCTTCTGGTTTCCTCTATTGGGATATCATACTACACTCACTGGCATGAAACTATAAGTTATGGGTGCCTGTTGCTCATCTTTATACCATGTTTGTCTGCTGGCTGTGTATCTGTACTTGCTTGCTTGTTGCACACATGTTTACAATATGTGTTCATTGCAAATGATAAATCCCAGGAGATATACTGTAAAGGGGAAAATGGAAATTCAAGATGTTGGCAGGTGAGAGTGAGACACCCTGAAAGGCTTATAACTTCAAATGAGGAGATGTGTCAGTCATTGTGTCATTTTTGTATTGTATGGTGAAAATCAAACCGCAGAATGTAACATATGTTGTGTTGTGCAGAAATAATAGTGCGAGGTGTTCTGTAAATTGTAAAAGGTGCCGGAGTAGTTTTTGGCCTCCGGAGGGCAGCAGCACTCAGGTTCTCACTGCAGATTGAGAACAGCGTCACAAACCTTTGTTTCTGTCTACATCAACGCAGTAATTAGATTATGTAGGGGCGAGGTGAGATCAGTTGATTTATATGGTGCACTTTGAACAAAGTTATACTTTTATATATAATTGTACTTCTCCTCACAGCTTGCCCCTCAACTCTGCACATCTCACTGAGGAAAGGATTTTACATCACATTGAACACCAAAAGCTTAAAGCCTTAACTACAACAGAGGAACAAACTCAAAGTCTGACTGTCTGATGTCTCATTGAAATTCAAAATCGATAGCGTGCTTTTTGTGGAATACAAATTTTATAACTTAATAGAAAGGGTTTGTGTTTGACCAAACGGCTGTCTAGAGGAGATACCACAACACAGCTTAAACAAGTCTGCCAAGCCCTTAAGCCTTCAGAAGGCCGTCAGCCAGGTTCACTGAGAGGTCTGAGTGGAAAGTCTATGTACACACAGACACCAGTGAGATATACTGTATTCATGTCACTGTCACACATCCTGGCTGTGTATTTCCCTCTCACCTCTGAGGACAATTGGCCATGAACGGCAGCCATTGCTGCCTGTTTCATGTCTGGACGTCATAGGTTGGATTGGAGTGCAGCATAAAACAGTGCTGCATTAGAGCCAGGCTCGCAGGGTAGTAAATAACAGATGATGTTCACTCTGGCCAGGTCTACATACCACAACTCTAAACAGTTTATCTGTGAGTTATAGCTGTTTACTAAAAGCCCTTGCCTTTGTTATTCATATAGTATATGGCTGGGTGTTAGTCAAGTATACTACTGTGATGAGTGATTGTGTTATGCATCTGAAAGATGGCTGCCTTTTTGTTCTTGGACTCTAATTTAAATTTTCTTGGACAAGATGAAGATACATCAACCATTTGTATAATGACCACTTTAGTTTTGAACCAATGTAGGGGCATAGGTTTTCCGTTTACATTAAGAAGAGCTGGGTGAGCTCTACCTGTTTTAATGCAAGAAATATGAAATAAAGCCAGTGATTCAGACTTAACTTTATTTAACAAAATGAACATAAATAAACCACTTTAAGAACGTTTTATAACAACTACTGGAAATCCCAAGCCTAGGAAACCAAAGTTAGGATTTTCCTGTCCAAAAAGTACAACCTTTACTCACTTGCTGGTTTTGTTTTGTTTGGATGGGATATATTTGGTCCCATTTGAAAAACAGGATTAGTCAGAATTATGATAATATGGGAACTATTTATGCCTGCTTCCCTTCAACACAAATTCAAGATAGAATTTAAATCTGCAAGTAGGACACATCATTTTACCAATAGGTAACAAATGCCAAATATACACACTGTATTCCCTTTTAATAGCATAATTTAGTGTATGGCATTTAAGGAAACGTTGGATAGCTTGGGAGTCACAATTTTTACTTTCTGGCGAAGAGATGAAAAAAAAAGAAGAAATTATTCGATAAGTCGCCACAAGTAGCATATGGTTTGGTTAGCATAAAGACTCAAAACAGCTAGCCTGGCACGTTCAAAGGTAAAATAAATCTACCTACATGCACCTCTAACACTTACTTTTTAACACTTTATATTATTGCGTTTGCCATTGTTGTTCAGACTAGTTTTTGGCTCGGCAGTTGACAGGCAAACAGCAGAGACTCCAGAAAGTTACCCGTTTCTGCAAATTTAAGTTTCCTAAGTAAGCTGCTGTCTTTAGCTTAATATTTAAACTCTATTTTTGGTCTCCTGAGGGAAATCCCTGGTTCTTTAGCTGCTAGATGCTCCACTATGTTCACCAGCTGGATGCTAACTGTGTCTGTCTGCAGTTTGGTGCAGAGGGTTGCTGCGGATTTAGTTGTAACTTACACTTTCACATTGTCACTTGATACATTATTCCAAAAATATTGATTAAAGCTGTATAAGTAAAGGCAGTACGCTAATAGCACAATGTCAAAAGCACTTGAAGTAAAAGTACTCCTGCCAGAGTCATATTATGATATACAATATTGCAGATATTATAACTACTGGTGCATTTGTGTGTAAGTAAAAAAAGTATAAAGTTGTATAATTTGCAAATACTCTGTAAAATGTATCTCAATTTTTTTCAGTACAGTATAGTACGTAAGGTAATGTACTCATCCCCCCACCAGAAAGTGAATAAGTGTACTGTATTTCCCAAGATGCCAAACTATTCTTTTAAGTGAAAATCAGATGACAGATTCACAAAGCCTTTCAGAGAGAATAATGTTTTCTACAATCTTTAACTATGCAACAATAAAATAAACAATATTCTTATGTTTTGGGCACTATAGCCATACATATAAAACAAACAGGGATACTTCTTTATAATAGCATTGACAAAATAAATAAACCTCATAATGTACAGTTAAAATTACACTTGTCAATCCCATTTTTCTATCAAAATTCTTTTCACAAATGTCTTATTTCTGCTAGGTCATATTTGGTCAGGAAAAAAAAAAACAGGTAGAAATGTAAAAGGCTGAGCATCTCTCAAGCACAACAAAATTCCAGTATTATGCAATGCAGTGACAGAGGAGAGAAGGCAATATTTAAACATGTTATCTTTTAGCAGTGAATAAATTCACACACTAATATTAAGCGCACTGAAATGTTTGAATTGGTGAGTTGTGTGGTTCCACCTGCTCACATTAGAGTGCAAGAGTGACTTGAAGATGAATATGAACCTCCTGGTTTTCACAGTGAGGAGCCTAACAGACCAAATGTGTGTCCAGACTTCTCTTTTTAAAGGCACACAAGAAAATGTAACTCAAACATTATACAACATTACTGCTAATTTTCCCTAAACAGCGGTAAAATGACAAGCTTCATCACCTTGTAAAAAAACAATCAGCACTTACAAGCAAGGCCAAAATAACACCTGAAAATAGCTTTTATTTCTTAGCAGTTCAAGGCAGTACATAATGTATGACATTAGTCGAGAAAATGTCCTTGGAGTTTGCTTTTAGAGACAAAGAGCAACACTCAGAATCTTTTTTTTTAAAGATTATTTTGGGCAATTTCAGTTTTAACTTTGGACTGGACAGATGACGACATGAAAGGGGAGAGAGAGGGGGAATGACATGCAACAAAGGGCCACAGGTTGGAGTCAAACCCAGGCCCACTGCGTCGAGGAGTAAACCTCTATATATGGACGCCTGCTCTACCAACTGAGCTATCTGGGCGACAAACTGATATGCAAATTCAAGTCCCACAATAACAAGCTACATCCTTGTCACTGCACTTGTGTGATTTTTTCTTTCCACTTGAAGAATGCAAAAATGTGACATCACTTGAAGCAAATATTCATGTTTTATTTTAATATACATAGGAAAGAGAAGTGGGTAACCTGAAGTACGCAAAGCCATCTGTGACTTACAGTGTGATTTCAATGGGTTTCTTGCTTGGGGTACTTTCCATTAAATTATTTCTCAATGCAAATCAAACCAGCTATTAGGCTAACAGAAATAAAACAATGCCAATCTCTAGGTACTGTATGGTGAAGGGTATGTGATGATGTGGGGCTATTTTAATTCCAAAAGCCAAGGGAACTTTATCAAGATGTATAGTATCCTGGATCCATGAAATACCTGGCCTTTAAAAATAAAAAAAAACAATCTGCCTTCCTCAATGGGAATTTAACATACGGGTGTGTATATTTGCTTACCCTTAAAATACAGGGGGGTGTTTTAAGGAAGAACATTTATTTTTTCACGATACTTTATTTATTCTCAAATAAAATTGGTGTCCCTAAAGGTTGGATTTTTCCAAATTTTTTAAATTAAGGCATTAAGATCAATTACCTCTCTTTGGTCAACTTTAGCATGGGTTCATAGACCTATGAGCACAACTATAGATGACTTACTGACGCCGCCAAAAAGAAGGACATGCAACTCATGCAAGTCCTGCATTTTACAGGCTTTCACACAAATGTCTGATGTACGTGGTGTGCATTAGTGAACAATCACTTTCTTTGCACTGAAACAGTGTGCAGACACACAGCAAAAGGTGCCTATCCCCACCGTCTTCATCCCAAACATACACCATCCTCTCTACTACGTCCTCCTTCACTCCCTTTTCATCCTCATTCACCGCAAACGTGACCTTTTATGGTGACAATATTCACACTTTTTTACCCTTTGCCGGAAATTCACAGAACCACAGCAGGTAGTGAGGTATCAGACAAAACACTATTTATGTATTATTTACCCTTTAGGTTTAGGCATTTAATTGTGCTTTATTGCAGGAGAGGTATATTCTATGCATAAAAAAATGGCTTATTTTTTATGTATGGCAACATTTTTACCGCAAAAATACTTTTTCTTTTTACTCATTGCTCACTGGCCTTTGGGAGCATTCAGAAAACGTCAAATAAATCTTTACTTTTCTCTGAGATTTAGTATATAATTGATTCTTACTCTTGAACAACCCAATGCACTCTGACTGGCAGTGGAGAAGCAGCTGGTGAAACCACGTACTTATTCTCCTAGTTCCTTCCGCTACTCTGGACAATTTCTCTTCTCGTGAAACTAGCTAGCAGCAATGCTATCACCACTAGAATAAAGGGTTACTTTGCAGCAAGTAGGACAGATGCCTCTTCAGATTACTTTTTCTTTTCAACAGATGCACAAATCACTGTCAAGGGGAAATAGTAGGTCAATAAAAGTTCCTGCCGTAGCACATATGTTGTTTCTATTGATCATGCTGTAAGATGAATCTCATTGCTGGGTCCTCACTGAGTAGGAACTGTGAGCTTTCCAAGGATGTGCACTGGACATGGATAAAATGTTTTACTGATGGAGTTTGAAGTCTTTCTGTGGAGTACCTGAGCCGGATTGCACACACAAAGATGCAAACTTGTGCTGCATCCACCTTAACCTTTACTCTTACTTGTCTTTGACAACCTCCTTGAGCAGAACCTGACAATGCAGCACATTGTCTCACACAAGCCTACGTGCTCCGGTACGTCTTGATGATATCTTTGATTGTCCTTCTGCAGATGGGGCAGCATGCGTTGGCCATCTTTTTAAGTTTGAGGCCACAGGTGTAGCAGAGACACATGTGTCCGCAGGCATAGAGGACTGTGTCCACTACGTTCTCGTAGCAAATGGTGCATTCATCACTCCACGAGCCGGAGCAGGATGGGAAGGTAGGGGACTCTGGGTGGCTGGAGAATGGAGAGCTTGGGGTTGTACCTAAGGTGATGAGAGGAAAGACATTAAAGATGTGTGAGTGAGTGTGAGAAAGAAAAACAAAACAAAATAGGGAAAAAAAACATACATGGGGATAGAGAGAATATTGACAGAAAAAGAAATAAAAGTAAACTGGAACACTTGGACACACCTGTGGAGGAGGAAAACACTGTGTAGTAGCTGGAGTTGAGGCTTGAATTAAGGTTGATGTTCAATGGTGTGTTGAGGTTGGGCTCGGAGTTGCCGCTGCAAAGCATTGTGGGGGTATTGGGTGTACAGGATGGGAAGCTAGGGACCGACGGGCCTCGAAGGTCTGGGTGTGGAGATGAGCCTGAAGGTACACAAGAGACATCTGGGTCACAGCAAAGATTTAGCAACATATAATCTATTGAAATGAAGTGTTCAAAAGAGCCAAATGCAATGCTTTCATAACGGGAATCAAATAGTTCCATCTTTCACACTCTGAGAAGTTAGTCTGAGGTGATAATTAGCAAATGGAAGTTAGTGGATGTCTGGTTGCATTTTCGTGTGTGTGTGTCTCTCTCTCTCTCTCTCTCTCTCTTTCTCACACACACACAAGCATTAAATCTCTTCTATCACCAAGCAGATGACTTGTGTGTCCACAGCATCTGTGTGTGGGTGTGTGTGATTGAGTCAAGAGCCTATGAGTTGGTGTAGTCGCCAAGAACCCCCACCCCTCTCCTTCATGAGCCCATGATCCCTCTGGGTAGGGTACGAAATGCTTTCACAGACTATCTGCTGTCTGTCCTGTGTGATCTGTCCCCATCCACACCCCATAACCACCGGCTCTGGCATCAGTTTTCATATTGGCAGCTCATCTCTCCTCACAGACCAGAATACTGACCCCAATACCACAGACAAATTCTGATCCAATCTGCCTGGAAGGCACACACCATTGTTGTTCATGCATTGTCCTTCAACCGACCATGGCAGAAATATTGCTACACTGTCGGGCCGGCTCCTCACTTGGCACCACCATCCCTTCATGTTTCAAATCTAATATTGGTAGTTTACATCCTATCCCACAATTTGCTTATCCAAATTTCCCTACAATGACATTGTGGAGTGGAGAAAAAGCAAAAAAAAGAACCACAGATGGTGAGAAATTGCTAAAATAAATACTGTTGGCTTAAAATAAGAAAAAGACACATTTATGTGGTCTGTTGTTAGAAGAAAAAGTATACAGTTTGTCGCATAACTCTAGCTACTTGCTGTGATCCATGCTTTGACCTCATGCCTTTTCTTTGGACCACTCTAACCACTGCAGTCTCAGTTTCAGCCCATGTAAACAGACCATAGTAGATTTTTAGTCATGCAACAATCAGCTTGCTGTTAAAAAAGATCAACAGATGTAGCAAATTCTGCATGAACAAGGGACCTCTAGTAATCCATACAAAATCCTTCTATAAACATCCTATAAGTTGTGTGCTTTTACGCTTAGCGCTGGAATCAATGTGCTTGTACCACTTTGCTGAGACATGCATTTTTGACAGTCATCTATTTATTTATTCTTTATATTATCATATTTTAGCGTGAGTACAGAGGCCTGTAGGCATACTGTTGCATTTACACACCCTTCCATTATCTACTCATTGTGACCTATGTGGCAGCCCAGCTGTTAGCGAATGTCTTGGTTGACTCTAATAAGAAAGAAAGGATAACCTTCATGTCTATTCATGTACCCTTTCATCAAGCGTACCTTTCATCTTCTCTTTTATTATGAATTTACTGCTGGCAGTGTGACCAGGAATGAGTATTTGAATCTATTTAGTTATGCAGTACAGTATAGTATTTCAGCTCTGAGGGGAAATGTAAATGTTTATTTTGTGCACTAGCTAGCCGCCAACTATGTCTGTGTGAGCTTCTCACTAAAATCAGCTGCCTGATAGAGCTGAAAACGATGCTATAAAAGTGATGAGAGTGAACCAAAATATGTGTGGGCCGGAACACCAAAGCAATGAGTTAAAAGATCCCAAATGTTCAGTAAAGTTGAAGAGAGCTGTAGTCAGGTGATTATTCCCTGTAGGTTTTTCTGTACTGTATGTGTTCAGCTTTAAGATTAGAGCTGAACACATACAGTATGTAAACCCACAGCAGGACACCTGTAATGAAGAAATGGATGACTACTGAAGGTCATTAATGATTCTAAACATCTCACATGACATAAAAATAACAGGGACAAAATGACCCTGTGAGAGCAACAGACTCCCATCTGTTCCGCTTTCCAGGCTTGACAACACCCAGCGATGACAAACTGTCACTTGCTTCAGTGGCTAGATGTTTCCATGGAAACTCGCTGCATACGTCTGCAGCGAGTGGGCGAACAGAAACGTCACAAATGCACTCCCCACAGCTGGAGTGGGTAATGATTCGAATAATGCTCATACCCCAAAGAATAGAGGGTAAGAAAATGCAGGAGGAAAAAAAGGAAGAGAAGACTGAAGGACCAGTGTTAAGGGAACAAGCTGTATGTGGAAAACCCAGCATCTCAAACCTCCATGCAATTACATTTTAATAATGCATTTGGAGGGCATCATAAGAAGCTATCACGGGCCCCCTCCAGATACATTATGCCGGGAGCCCACGCAAGACAGAAAATAACCTCCTCAACCCCGGTCTGAATGACTAAATGAAAGAGAGGAGACAGAAACTAAAATGCAGACACATATTATCAGAAAGAATTTAAACAAATTTTAACAAACCAATGCATTTTTAGCATCTCTTGAGTATCAGAAAACTTTGGCTAATTATAATTATACTAAACTAATATCTATAACTATAACTAATTATAAAGTGAAAAGAAGGGGCAGAGTCATAATCAACATGCCAGAAGACAACACTGGGTTGGAGGAAGATTGTTTTCAAAAAATGATCTGTATCTGCAGGCCGTGACTGTAAACAAATCAAAAGCACACAGCTCACAGTTGTGCCTGCTGCATACTTTTACAGTGACATCATAATACATTAAGTCCAAGCAATGCTTGAGCTCCATCTTATGAAAAAATGAGAATTTAAAATCAAGTGCAAGACTCTTACAAAACTGTACAAATCATACAAAATATTTCAAACTTAACTGCTCAAAATATGGTGGAGCTTATTTACGCTACCTCTTAGCTGAATATGTGTTAAATTTCCAAAATAAACTAGCAATACCCTAGACTTTTTAATTCTCCAAATGTGGGGAAAATGTCTACAATATACAAAAAATTTAAGCATATAGTATATGTATAAGCATATCTTTAGCCTGTGATAATCACCACATTTGCATGGTTCATAACATGTATGCTTTCATATTCCCTTTCAAATTATACCAAAAGGTACAGCCAACCACTGCTTCTCCTTAAAAAGACATTTTCAACAGCCTCCTGAGCCTATTATAATATGTTCTATTCTATCAAACTGTGCATGCAGTCCCGCAGTCCCAAAAATCATCACAAGGCGTAATAAACTTCAGGTAACATTGTATCATTCTGTGAAATCTGCTGGAATCAAATGGCACTGACAGGAATTCTGTTCAACTGAACATACAAAGTTAACATTCATATGCAAACTGTGAGAGGGTAGAATGTGGATTTCCAAGAGATATATGAGTTGATAAAAAGCCACAGCGCAGCCCAGACAGCAAAGGGGGGGCAATCTATTTTATGACTCGGCTGAGTGGGTATTCAAGGATCACAGACTGCATTATCTTTTGAAAAGAAATTTACAAATGACATCATGTAGATATATATTCAAATTCATTGAACCATGATTTGATTCACTATTCAAATTATTTCTAAAACTAATGCTAATAAACTGTGGATCTATGTAGGGACTTCTTCTTCTTGCTTCTACTGAAAAGGCCAAAGAGCCAAACTAAGATGTCATAGTTTGGCTCTTTGACTTGAATATGAAGGCACTGGAAATTAATGAATTCAATCACTTATGTTTAAGGACTAGGTTCTGGGGTAATAATAATAGTTCCCTTTTTAAATGTTGACATTTAAAAATACTGGTTTACTGTTTTGCATTCCCAAAGTGATTTAAGATCATAAAGCTATTTTAGGCTTTTTCCATACAGTTTTAGTGAAGTGAGCGTACCTAAAATCCTGAGTTGTGTGATGGCGCCATGCAGACTGTAGAACATCCAGAGTGGTCTGGAGTTATCGACACACAGCTGCATCCCTGCACTGATGCCGTTGTGGCTCATCATGACCTCCCCTTCTGCGTTCACCGCAAAGCCCAAGATATCGCCACTGTGGAGTGGCACTGACACCCAACACATGGCCCAGAATTCCTTGCGGTCAACCAGGGACTCAGGGTTGGACGGGAGGTCACT
The DNA here is from genome assembly GCF_013103735.1 of Etheostoma cragini. Taxonomy (NCBI): domain Eukaryota; kingdom Metazoa; phylum Chordata; class Actinopteri; order Perciformes; family Percidae; genus Etheostoma; species Etheostoma cragini. Next base: position 9,207,274 of record NC_048423.1, on the reverse strand, counting down.
GGGCTTTAGGGTGGCCGGGTCACAGGAAGTCACACCATAAGAGAGAGACCCTGGCCGTGTTGCACCGGCCTTCACCTTCACAAACACAGTCTCTGAGCAGCGCATCGGCCGACTGGTGAACACCAGGGTCCTCTCATCGCCACGGTGATCCAGCCGCGCCACAGTGTGCTTATCAAGCACGGTAACATGGACGCCATGCACTGAGTGAAAGTGCAGATCGGTGTCCAAATGGCTGGGCAGCAGCAAGCACTGCTGTGAGTTTTGAGAGTTTTGGGGCACATGGCAGGCGGCGGAGCTTAAGCGCTGTAGTCGTTCCTGTTCCTCATCATCTTCCTCCAGATGTGTCTCCTGCTGCTGCAGGCTCAGGTCACAAAGGCTGATGGAAAGGCGAGGGTCATCACTGTTTTGCTGAATAGAGGCCCGGTTGGCGTTAGTAAAAGAACGAGGACGTAAGCAGTCCAGGGAGACCATCTCGCTGTCTGTGGGGAAAAAACAGGAATGTTATATAATCACACACACAATGTCTGTGGCTAATACAGTCACAAAAATCGCAATTAACATTCTTTCCAAGTGCCCATAAATCCAAATTTAATGTGCCTACCCACTTAGTATTCTGCATATTCCCATGTACAACACTGGTTTGATTTACATTCACTTTGTGCATACTGTTCATCAATCATACCTGTCACTGTAAACAAATGGTGCCCTGCAGCTTTTCTGCTTTGTAACTTATTCATTTTAATGCACTCTCTGTACTAAGGCTCAACAATTTGAATAAATACGTCAATGTTTTAGATACTTAGAAACACATCAGGACTTTAAGTGGGGGCATACTGTAGCTGCAGGCCAGTGGCTACATCACAGTGTAAGAGACGCAGCAGCTTTATGTAACGTTGAAGGATAAAAGATGCACATGAAGCAACTGAAATAAAGCTTAGCTGCATTTGAGCCTTGCATCATGCCTCAGATCAGAGTCCTGTGATAATAAGTAACATTTTCTTTCTTATCATATTTTCACACTTTACCACACTTGAAAGCCAAGAAGTGAAAATGCAGACATTATAATTTAAAGATTGTACTTTAAAAAAATCTTTTAATGAAGCTAGTTTACCTTTAGTGTTTGTCATGTGTATGTATAGTATACCGTGGGTGTGAAATAGCTGTAATGAACCACCACGAGTCCTCACCGTTTACATAACAAACTGTCTCTGTAGCAGTTTCTTGATGTACTGTATTCTACCTCTGTACACCAGACACGTACCTATTGGTAAGTAGGGTACATGGTTGCTTACGGGCCTGGACCAATCAGGGGTCCATGTGACTAGAAGATATCGATTGACAGCCTGGGCCCCCTATTGCATTTGTATTACTTGCGACAATCCCAGCGTCCCACATGCACTCTGGAGCCCCTGACCAACAGGGAGTGAGAAGAACGCATCAAATTAATTTTCTTTTTTCTGCTATGAAGACAAGTCGTGTGTGACTTGAACATCCCACATTTACCAACAAAACGTACAGCGAAGTACCATGCAAAACATTTCAGACCGTCCTGCCAACCTGTGTACATTTTAACATCACTGTACACTTTAACTATTATTTTTCACTATAAAGTTGCTGACAGCTGCTGCTTTTTCAATCCTGTTGGCTCTGCAGTGGGGGGGGGGGGGCTGCTGAGTTCCCCCCGCAACTGACGTGCGAACACACACACACACACGGTGGATGATGGAAAAACTGCAGATGAGACTTACAGGATGACCTAAATTGAGGACAACTGCTTTTGTCATTGTAACTGCAATGATAAGTTAAAGTGCAATTAGTAGTTTATCAAACTGTTTAACTGTGTGTCCCAGCCCAGAATAGGAAATTAACTAAAATTGCAAAGATCAACAACCAACTGACAGTGACAAATATCTTCATATTTGATTCATTCAATAAATGTTTATTTTTTGTTATAAACCACCAGCCATTTTCATATTATACCAACATTTGCAGCATTTTGAGCCTTCTTGGCAAGGTTACTAGGAAATCTCAGCCCAGAGTTATTATTAATAGTAATAATTATAATTCTCCCCAAAATATTTTTAAAGAACTGTACAAAAAAAATCACCACTTTTTTTTGCAACTTTGACTGTCTTCCGCAATTTCATTGTATAAAACAAGCAAAAGACATTGCAACTTTATTGTGATTTTTGACAAAAGCTCCTGCGAAATCTGACATTTTGGGCTGTAAAAAAAAAAAAAAGAAGCAGTGAAATCCACAAGGAACCGCCCTTGTGTTTTTTTTTTTCCATTGTTATTGATACATCTGTTAAACTCCTGAAGTTTGCTGACGACACAACGGTCATCAGTCTCATCCGGGACGGTGATGAGTCGTCCTGCAGACGGGAGTTGGATCAGCTGGCTCTCTGGTGCAGTCAGAACAACATTGAGCTTAACACGCTCAAAACTGTAGAGATGATTGTGGACTTCAAGAGGAGCCCCCCACTCTTCCCCCCATCACCATACTCAACAGTCCTGTGTCTGCTGTGGAATCCTTTAGCTTTCTGGGATCCACTATATCCCAGGACCTAAAGTAGTAGTCAAGAAGGCCCGACAGAGGCTGTACTTCCTGCGCCAGTTCAGGAGACTCAACCTGCCAAAAGAGCCGCTGATCCATTTCCACAAAGCCATTATCCAGTCTGATCTCTACAGGTCCATTACTGTCTGGATTGGATTTGCCGCCAAAAAGGACCGGAGCAGACTACAATGGACAGTTAGGACTGCAGAAAAGATCATCAGTGCCAACCTGCCCTCCATTCATGACTCATACATTTCCAGATTCAGGAAACATTACTGAAGACCCCTCTCACCCCGGACAAAACCTGTTCCAACTTCTCCCCTCTGGCAGGCGCTACAGAGCACTGTACGCCAAAACCAACAGACTCAGGAACAGTTTTTTTCCACAAGCCATGTTCATCAGAGAGACACTCTGATGAACAGCTGACTTCTGATTCACAGTGCCAGGTTCAATTCCTGTGCAATAACCCAGCAACACTGTCTCTAATCAGTGTGTTTACTGGTTCCACTTATTATTTATTCATCATTTTCAATCTCTATTTCACAGCTGTTCATACTGTTCATATTGTAATATAATCCTTATATAATAACAATACTATTGATTCCAGCACCCTTTGCACTATGCTCCATTATTAAAATAATAACAATCATAATTATAATTTACTCCTGCATACTTTGCACTCTTCATTGCACTATTGCCTCATCTGTCTATATTGTTTCTGTTTATAGTTTGTTTATATTGTTGGTTTTGTATGAGTAAGGGCATTGTGAACAATGATGATGCTCCAAAGAAAAATTCCTCATATGCGTCGTCATACCTGGCAAATAAAGCTGATTCTGATTCTTATGTTGTGCATTCACAAGCGTTTTTGTTGTTGTTGTGGTGTGCATAGACTAGTCCTGATTTTGTCAGTCATCTCATATGCTGTGCCTCTATGATCCTATCCTGTCCTATTCATGGTAGCCTACTCTTGGTGGTAGCCTACTGGTCATCACATGCTGTAGTAGGGGGGCCCGCCTTGATAATCATGCATGAGGGCCCAGTGTTGGTTCGTTACGCCACTGCTGTACACTGTTACCACTGTAACATTTTACGTTATGTCTGGATGCTAAAAAGGTCTTTTTCCCGATCATTAAAAGGAAAAGCCATTTTAAAAACTGCATCACATGTCTATCTCACAAATAGCCCTACAGCATGCCAATTCTGATCACTGTAAAATAGATGCCAGATGGAAACATTGTTGCAAAACAGAAGAAGCGTGTGTCTTTCAGTGCACACAGCCAGTTCAAACGGATCTGCGTTGTGGCACGCTTAGGGACACGCTGCCAAATTTAACACGGCCCTTCAACACAGGGCTAAAATTAGCTTGATTGGACATTTGAGGAGAGCAGGGAGGGACAAGCCTAGGGATGAGTGACATGATGGCTGTGTTGTGTGGCTCTTAGCCTCAATCTGCCTTGGGTTTCCCCTATGGGAAGTGGATGGAGCAGTAGAGTACGAAGGAAGTCATGATATCACGTTGAAAAATAGGGTGGGTTGGCCACTTGAGAGAAAGGGCATACCTCACCAGCTTCTTGTTATCACCCAAAGACAGCACATCTCCGGCCAGTCACTGATAAACTGCTTGAACTTAATTACTTCCTCAGTCAAGAGTGTCCCCAACCAAGCATCAGGCTCTTATTATTAGCAGCCTTATCGTCTTCAAGGCAAATTTAGCCGACTTTGGGCTAGAAGAGATAATTTCTATTATTGCAATTGTGGTTTCCCGCGGTTCACAGTTTCGGATTTTGAGAATGGCAAATAGCAACTTCATGAGGGTTTCTACCGGTTGCGGAAAAGCAAAGATATACAAAAGATAAAAGAACACAAAACAATGTAAGATAAAGACGTGAGCCAAATAAATATGTATGATTTCTTTCCCTTGGTTTTGTCTCAAAAGGAGTCTGGGATAAAATTTCACACATAAAACACCTGACAAATATAAAAAGCATTGAGTCACACAGTGAAATTACCCAGCTTGAGACACAACATGCAATATTAAACGCCAACATTTACAGTTTGGTTCCATGACTAGAGGTAAAGAACTTCTCTCATAACATACACATACACATAGCAGAGACGTGGCTTGCAAAGTTCTGTTTAACTTTTCCAAACTTTTTACATCCCCCATTACAGTGATACCCAACCAGGATACCTGTACAGGGGGTACGTGGATAGATTGCTCAACTATTTAGAAAAATGGGAGTAGTATTACAAAAAAAATATAATCAGATACAGCGTCTGCAATAAAAGCTATTAAACTATTAACAAGCAAGCAAAAAAAGTTAAAACCGATATGTGAGCATGGTTATATTAGCTAGAGGAAATGGCTTAATGGTGAAACAAATTATGGCTTAATGGTTGAAATGCCAAGCTTCTGCCATTCCAAATGGTACAAATGTAAACATAATCAAACAAACCTTGTGACAACATTTATTTTATATCATTAATAATTAAATGATATCCAGTTTATTGCTTTCAAATGACCATATTTGGACCATAACTGATGAATGGGTAACTGCATCTGGGGCTACAGTCTAAAGTCTGCCAAAGAAAACTTGGGATGTTCAAACAGCAAACAATCTTTTTGTAACTAGTGTGTAGTTAGTACACGCTTGAGTACTATTGAGCCAAGTCTCTTAGACTACTTAGTTACATTCTTATTAAAATGTCACTCAAACAAAGACAGGTGCAATCTTGTCTTTTGTCCTTATAAATTAACCATGGGCACCTTACAGAAAATTCACTGCAGCTTAGCTTAATTTTGGCAATGCTCCAGTGGATTTACAATAGCGGGCAATGAACATGCAGTAATTATATTCAACTTTGCAATTTTAAAGTTCAAGTCCTCGTAACTTTTGAATAGCAAGGCCAAGTCTAAAGGACTTTTTGTCACACAAGAAAACAATACCAACGTGATTAAGAGCATGGCTGAAATTTCCAAGTAAAATTGAGTGGTCTTTAAACAACCCCAGCTACTCAATCTCAGGAGGAAAGCTCTGATTAAATAGAGCAACACATACCAGACTGACATGGTTCTAAAAAAGGGTCAGTGGCTGACCGCTTGGCTTTGCCTTTTTTATTAAGCAATGTAGCTGTGAGAAAAAAAATAATCACAAACTTGCAACGACATTATGGAGGAATTTCTTGGCTTTGTGTAAGTAACGCACCCACACCAAAACATACACCTGCAGAAAATCCCTCTAATTGTTTTTTTAGGTTTAACGATTCAAAGAAGTTGCAACTTTCAGGGAAAGAAACTCTGAATGTAATCCAGAAAAACCAGTTCCTGGAAAGTGAATGCGATGCAAACAAGGATGTTCAGGACATCGCCTAACTGAAAAACTGGCATCAGGTTTCACTGGAAACACATGCCAGAATGACGCATTGTGGTTAAAAGCCATTTAAGATAGTACCCTACCAACAGCATGGCTCCTCATCTTGAAATACAGTTTTAGAGAGGCATGCATGTATTACAGTAGAATAGTTTTACATTCAAATCATTCAATTACATTTCAGGTATGCCTTTTTAGTGTTAAAACGCTCTCAGTCAGACAATAGCATGGTACTGAAGAGAAGAGGAAGGGTTCAGTTGATTCCTTGGCCCGGTAGAACAGGATTAGGAGGCTTTTGGGGGCTTAAGTGAAGCTGCAACCTCTATACAAGGTCAGCTACAGCAGTTGTGTGCGTTTGTGTGTGTGTGTGTGTGTGTGTGTGTGTGTGTGTGTGTGTGTGTGTGTTTGGAGATTTGCCCTAAGTATGCAAGCCTCGGGGGCCTATCCAGGGCTCTGTCTAGAATGAGTGAGTGAAGTCATCGGTCATGAGAAAGGAGGTTGCAGGGCGAGGGGCTGTGTGTCTGTCCCAAAAAAGGAGAAGGAAGGGCTTTCGCTTATCAAAGAAATAAAAAGAGAACTGGCTCCAGGGGAAAATCTGCATTGATGAGCTTTTAAGGAGTGGCATCCCACTCAAGATAATGGCACAAGTATGAGTGTGAAGCAGGAGGGGCTAAAAGGATAGAGAGAGCTATGATATCGATACACAGGGAGAAGCCTAACAGTTTGAGTATCTGAGATGCCATGTGCAATTGGAGCCACATATGTGGCGTTTTTGAGAGATCAAGTCGAGTCATTGGTTTAGTGCCAGATGTTTCAGAGTTTTGGACAGTGAATGTGGAAAGAAACGTGACAAATGGCAGCAGTGACAAATGGCAGCAGTGAAAACGACATTTAGCACTTAAGGGCTGTCACAAGGGCACAGTGTTTCCAAGCTAGTAAAAGCTTAACTAATGTAGCTCTAAATGCATAAAACCTCAGGCACTTTAAAACAGCCCTGCTTTAAATCTTTTCTTTTGACCAAACACTTGTTTTGAGTATTTTTAAAGTGTTAGAGTGGCCATTGGTCTTTGGTGTTTCAATTTGATCTCAAACACATTTCTCCGATTATAGATTTATCTCTTTGGTCAAAACTGCATATATGAAGACTGCAAGAATTTATGCATTTGCACACTAAATACACGCATTTACATCTTCACTGGGACTAGACTCATCTGAAAGTGATTAACCTCTTCTCTGAAGGCTTCCCACTGTACAACCCAGCTCCAGGATCCAAACCTGACAGGCTTCATTACAATTTCTATTTTGATTTCTCAGCAAATCTGTTCATTTCCATCTGGGTTGTTTAAATCCCAGCTGAAGCACAGGCCTTTCTTTCATTGTAAGCAACTGTCTGACAGAACAACTTTATTTTAGTTTCAATAATGATCCAGAGTGGAAAAAAAGGGGAAAGCATTGCACTGCATAGCAGATATCTTCAGGCCCTTCAGCATTTGCCCAATCACAAGGGGCCATGATCTATCCAAAGACCAGCAACTGTATGTGTGCATTGTATGCTGGCTTTACTTTGTTTCTTTTAGCCCACATGCTAAAGAAAATGGCATGGGAAAAGGCAATTTTCACTGAATCTCTTATTTATTCTCCATTTTTCAAGTCATTTCTTGGCACTTTGCTATGCTCTTGACTCACATCAGCCTCAGAGGAACTGTTACCATGGTTTCCTTTATCCAATGTGTTTCTCTTGCTGATTACAGCCAATGTACTGCAGATTAAGATGGCTTATTATCTTGGAAAGGGTGAACTGCTATCATTGGTTATTGTGAATGTTTCAAATTTTGTGATGAAAATCTTCTTCTCTTCTATTTTCTTGGCCATACTACATATCCATAATCCTTGTTCAGCTCCCTGCCTGAACTCCTGCCTCCACAATGTGTTTATCTTTCTATCTTTAAAATAGGCATTCATGTTGCAGATTTGTCTAGAAATAATAATAACCAAGGGACTATGCTAAAGTGCCTAAAGTGGAGTGGTTATGTTATCTGCATTCAAATTCAACACCATCTTTAAATACTACACTGTTATTCTTTTAATACATTGTTTTGACAGTTGGTATACAAACAGGTGACTCATGCACTATGTTTATGTATCTCTATTATCGGGACATAGTTTGCAGCTGCAGATGCCTGTCAAGGGGAAACTACTACCTGCAATTACAAATTTAAAAACCCATTTAGCGATAAAAACATTGCCATTATAAAACTGCGTAAATTGAAATTACTAATTAGTATAGATAAAAAACTGGTTAAATTTATCATTTAAGGGAATGTTAACGCTGCTCATGGAGAAGGTGCTGGGGACTTGTGATTGGCTGAATGCCGAGGGGCATGGTTACAGCTTCAAAATCAAACATGGTTGGAAAGCTAAGCGGGACGATGTACCTACTTAAAAATGAACAAGGTTACCACATGTTACGATTTTTATCCAAAAAAGGTATCAACATGGGCCCAATGGGTCTCTTGAGCTGAATACAAGTTGCAGGCTTCAGTAACTTCCAAAAGAGGAGAAGTTGGGACAGGGTCCATAGTCTTGCAAAATCCTAATGCAACTACGATCAGGTTTAAATGTCCAGTCCCTTAAAAAGGGGATCACTTTTCACATGATTTATTGGTGTGATCAGCATAAGAAGAGAGCAAAACAGAAAAAAGAGCAACAGGCTGTAGTATGATTCATGATTTTAGTCTAATTCTGCCAAAGGAATTCAGCTCAAGGAAATTACTAAATGTTTATAATAAAGACACATTTAGCATCTCTCCTTGCCTTTCGTCCTCACTGTCTGCTGTTTGCCATTGGCAAGAAGTTGACTTTTGACAGATGACTTTGCATATTGTTATTATCATGCTGAATTACCAGTTTATTTTTTTTGGAGTATTTGGCTGGAAACAGCAGACCAGAAATTGAAAGTATTAGTACAACGTTTATGTACAGTACTTTACTACCGACCCTTCATCAATCACAATTAACAAAATAGTTAAGTTCTGCTCTCGTTTAAAGGCCTGTGCACCATACCTTTACAATGTTATAAACAATAGAAACATTTATACTGTAAATGATTTTTTTTACTTTTACATATATTTATTGTCTATATTGTTCTTCACCTAGTCATACTGAACCCTTTTTACCTGCATTGTCAACAGGCTGACCCATACGCTGTATTTCTGGTCACTTGCGTCAGGTTGCACCTATCTGACCTCTCTATATATAAACCATTTCATCCACAAATCAAAACACTGTGAAACTCCACATAATCTATGTTGAAAAGTGAAACAATAAGTGAGATCTGTAGCAAGTGAGCATGAGCGTTAGGCACACTGAGTGAAGACAGACAGAAATAGAGACAAAGAAAGGAAAGTACAGCATTGTCAGGTTCAGACAACTCAACATGTTTGTACTGCACAGAGCTTTTCAGCATTTACACACAATCTCTTTATCTGTTGTCAAAACAGTTTGACATGAGCTAAAGGTGCAGCGATCTTTAAAAGCTAAAAGAAAGTTTCCATTTCAATTCAAATAACATGATTTGGTTCACATGAGCTAACAAGAGTTTAATATGGGTACAGACCAAACAGTGAAACATTGCAAATGTATACTAATGAATTAGAACTACAAGTTTACAGTTATGCCAACTGCTCTGTGAGGCTGTGCTTAGGCACAGTGGTGCTTTGAGCAAAAACGTCAGCCGGGTAGAGCTGAAACAAGTCAATTGATTGATTAGTCTTCAAACAGAAAATTCTAAATAATTAATTGATTAATTGTCCTAATAGACTGACTTATCAATAGTGTTCACAATCTTAATTTTGACCTGATGATGCTGTAGATGAAGGGGGATATTTGTCAATTCATTTCCACATTAAGTGGCACTGAAGATAAAAGTCAGGGAATCACCAAAGTCATAACCTGGGAACCATGAATGTCTTTACAAAATTTGATGCATCTAATTGAATAGATGTTGAGATATTTCACAGGATGAGTAAAAACTTTGACCAACGTCTTACAGATTCATCCTCTGGAGATCATGACCATTGAAATCCATCCTACTTTTGTTAATATAATCCAACAGAATGGCATTCCCATCCATGGAGCCACTAACCCGGCGGAAAATCTACATCTATGCAAACTGTGTTAAAAAAAAACAGGTCTCTTTTTCAAAACTGCTCCCACTGACCACTGAGGTGGAAACATTAGGGATGTCTGTCAGGATGTTAGTAAGCATAAAGAGCATACAGCACAAGGTTTTTCCCCCCATGATGCTCTACAGCCCTAATGCATTGCATGTACAGACATGATTGATGTCAACACCCTCCTTTTAATCACCTAAGATGTATGCAGCCTCTCGACAGTCTGGCAGCCATTTTGGATTCTTCCCTAACGACCAGAGAGACAGGTTGCAGATGATGTTAGCTGACGCCGGTCTCAAGGATCACTACCAGTCTGTCAGTGATTAAGTGACTCATCTACCTCTAGTAAACAAACCCCCAGTAGATCATCTTGCATCCATCAAAAGATGCCTTTGACTCGCTCGACTTATCTAACTTGGAAGGAATCCATCATACCTGTACAGAACGGTGGAGGCTGTGTGGTCTCTGGGGAGTCGTTCCATAAACAAACACATTCTGTTAAGACTGCAGCCGTACAAGTGTAATGACAGCTCCGGTACTTTTTTGACTGCAGAAAGGTATAGTATTCCCATGTGTGTGTGCTTCTGGGAAATTAAACTAAAACACTTGCGACCAGATTTTTGGAGGTTCTACAATGAAAATCAAATGCTAAAAAGTTGACGATAAAAAAAAAAAATGTAAACGTTACAATCTAATATATATATGATTAGAAATCTTAAACCTGGTTTCTTATAATACTGCTCAAAGAAATATAGCCAATAGAGACATTTGTGAAAACACAGCTGACATAATTGTGCTTGTAAAACACCTATGTTGCTTGAGACATATTATATAATTGAGGAAACCTTTTGTCAGTTCCTCTAAGGGCTAACGCATCTCAGCATAGCCCAGGCCGTTGTGTACAACATTCAAGCAAGGCACTTTAGACTTTATTGATAGCTGTATGAGTAAAACAAGTGTGGTGATGTAACAGATCTTTCTTAAATTGCATGGGCAGCATTGTTGGTCTGGACAACCCCTGAGGCTCAGTTTGATTTCAGCAGATTCATTTAGCTTCCTCTCTTATGCAACACCATCTCAGCTTTCAAGCTGTCTCACTGATCTCAGGATCACCTTTGACTCGATGCATGGGTGGCTAGCTACTGAACTGCACTCCCTTGATAAAAGCCTAGGGAGAAAACACTGCTCTTGAAAAGATCCTTAAACATCAGAATAAGACCTGCCATCAGGTCTTTTGGCAGCAGGCTGCATTTAGAGAAGTGAAAAGGCAGCGATGGATAGCAGCTTTGTTGAATTCCTTAATACAGTGTGCAAGGATGTAAAGGTTTAAACAGACACAACAGTGTTGGATGCTGATTATCCACAGGCTCAAAACAACAACACACTTTTGACTGTAGCCCTGCTAAAATGGATCACTTTTATAGTAGGTCATTGCTATTGAATGAAAAACATCTTTAAACTTAATTAAGAAACAAATTGTTGCAACTTTATCATGGGTTCAAAATTGCTATTAGATGCTGTGGTTTTACAGTAAGAATCACACCAAGTAGGATCACAGAAACCATAAGCTGAAGCAAAACAATCAAACCACAAAAACATTTGATCAGAATAGCAATAAAGAATTGTGCCTGTAACACTGTCTTTAGTAGATGTCTAAACTCAGGTGGCAGCTCGCAGAAAAAATGTAAGCACTTATGTGAGCTGACATGTGAGCAGGGACGCTTTCATAATTAATCCATAAAATATTAAAGATGAGGAAGCTATTTAAAGAAAGGATGTGATCAGATACATTTATGCTCATTACACAGGTCTAAAAAATTAAAGCTTGTGAGGCTTATTGGTCTAAAATGACGGCTGATGTTAGCTCAGGAATGAGGTCACAACACAAGTATGCTTTAGCTTAGAGAAATAATGGTTACATGTTTTGTGGAAGTGAACAACTTTCATCACTTCTCATATACATTTATTTTACTAACTTAGACTTAAAGGAGAATTCCGGTTGAAAAACAAAAACAATCGGTGCGGCGTACACCGTGTTATCCTTCTGCTAGAGTCAGCACTCAACAGGCTTAAATAGGGCATGTTTTAAATGTGTTTTTGTCCTCCTAACATGTTACAATTGTCATTAAAAGCACCTACCCGTGTGAAGTCATTAATTCCAAGTGAACACAGTGAATCTGACTGCAGTAAATGTGAAAGAAATGCCCTTTTGTTCCGGTGTTGATACTGCAAGGCGTGCTTCAGGACCATTGTCATGGGCAGCTCAACTTTAATAACAACAACAACAATGTTATAGGGGTGCAATGCTAATGCTAAATTGGTGGTGTACTCTTTTAAAAAGCTCCCTTCAGAGGCACAGAAGACTTTCTATCTCATGGACTCACGTGACACGTAAACTGATCCCCATGTGTACAATTCCTGGAGAGCACCTTTTGATAAAAAAGCTCTTAAAACACATTAGGCCTATCTTACTGACACAGTAAACCATCACTTAAGTCAACAGGTTTATCACAACTGATTTTCTTTCATATTTTTACTGGCATGCACATTTATCTCAAAAGCCAAATCAAGGTCACCCAACCAAGTCCTTCTCCACACTCCAAAGAGCTTATTCACAGCTCCACGCTCCATTTGTCTCTTGTTAAAGAAAAACAACTGCAGCAGATCCGTAGCTCCTACCTTGACAGATTGTATGGTACCAAGCCCACAACAGGTGAAATTTGGCTCAGCTTATCAGCTGGTGCAGCATTAATTTCAGACCCGAGTGTAAGCATCATTAGGAATCAAAATGCACCCTTCTGTTGAAGGAAAGTATGCACATGTGCCAGCTCACAACACCAGACTTTGATGTGTCCGCCCATATTTCAGAGACTAAAGTGTTTGCTGAACTGTATCCAACTGCTGAGACAATACTGGCCTTTGAGATATACCATGCTCTCCAGTAGTGACGCTGTCAGGCTATAGAGGAAAGCTGATAGCCAAGTGATCCTGTAGTTGACTGAGAGCCGAGGATTTTTGGTTTAGCCATCAATGTGGGGATAAAGGTGATTGATTAGAATATAACCGTGGGATTTAGGGCTACAGGCCTCATTCACAGGCATTAATTACATGAACTACGACTACGCGTTGCGGGACATCCTCATTTTTATTGTAAAATGGAAAATAATCTGTTATTATACCATACTCTTTGTTGAACAGGCCTCTCATTTAAACATGAATCTGTGTTGGGGGTGACTGAAGTCGAATTCAGACTTGGATCCATAGAATGAGGCATTCTTCTGGTTTGATCTTCTTGGAAAACATACCCCAGACACCTGACATCATCCCTCCTCTTTGTCTCTCCTCTTGGGCTGACCATCACACTTTGACAAGAGCTGTGTGTTGTTCAGCACCACGAGGCCAGTGAACCCCAGATAGTGGCACTCTGGTGCTGGATACCAAACAGCCCATAACGAGATAGCTCACTTCTCGTGTCAACCACACCGGGAGAAATGAGGTTAAATGGCATTATCTACACAATATCCGAGCCTCTTCTATTTTTATTAATGGAGCCGACAGGCTCTATTCTTTGGAGAGAGGCAGTGTCATTCTTGGAAATGGTTATAAATAAGTACTCAGGTGTTCACAAGGATTCCTATTTATCAATTTTGCATAGCTTTGTATTGTATTCAAAAATCAGAGACATCTGTTTTTGATGAATGATGTGTTTCATAAATGCATCTCAATCTACAATCCAAACATACTTCAGATGATTCAGTGCGGTGAAAACTGCTGTTAATGATTCTGGAGGACCTGTAATTTCTTTGATGTAATGACCCTTTAAACTTTTAATCAGCATGGAGAACTTGTTAGAATAGTTTTCAGACATTTTGAAATTACTCCTTTAGGGAAATAGCTTTGATACTAACAACCATGGTAACTAATCTACATAATCTCCCACCATCTTTTTCCACTGAGCTATTTTGTTGGTGTGGGAAAAGTAGAGAAGCTGTATGTAACATCACCTTTTAACCATTTACACTGGAAAAAACATCAGATGCAAAATGGTTTGAAGTATTATAGTAAAAAGACTCTGTAAGAACTGCGAGGCTGTAGGCACAGCAGTGCCAATGTCAGCATGCTATAATGCTGATGTTTAGCAGTATATTATTTACCATGTTTACCATCTTAGCTTAGTATGCTAACATATTAATCACTTAACACAGTTAAGTACAGATGAGGATGATGGGAATTTAGTTTTACAGATATTTGGACATAAACCAAAGTATTGGACAAATTGATATTCAGAGCATAACCAAAGACATTATGATTCATCCTCTGGGCACCATGAATGTATGTAGGCCTACCAAATATCATGGAAATCCATCAAAGTCTTTGAGATATATTTTAGTCTGGACCGACTGACTGACAGACCGACATTGCCATCTCTAGAGGCCGGCGCTAGCATGGCTAAAAATCTCTTAGTCCAAAAAGAATTAAAAAAAAGCTGTTACTCTTGCTAAGTTGACAATTCAAACAGAATTGTCATTTCTCGGAAAGGACTTGGTTCTGAATGATTACTCACCTAGCAGCTGGATCCCCCTGGTGAGGCCGTAGACGTCTATGAGAGCCCACACAGGCCCAGAGACATGTACCCCGCTGAAGAACAGCATTGGGCTGTAGTCGTTGATGCGGTAAAACACCCGGCCCTTCTTATCCACCCAGAAGGAGATGACGTTTCCCTCATTGGAGAGCTCCTCTGGCAGGGCTTTTGCCCAGAAGCCACTCTGGGAGACCAGGTCGGGGCAGGCGTACTTTGGCAAGGTGTCTGGGTTGATGCTCGATGGGTCTTTGGATGTAAAACCAAGACGAAGAGCACCGCTCCAGCAGCACTGCTTTTTAGTGATCTGGGGAGTACATAACTTTAAATCATGAAAATATTCAACTTAAGGTATTTACTTACATCATAGTTGTTACATCATTGTGTGAACTTGAGTATAAGCTAATATCAGCATATTAACATGTCTGTAATGACAATGCTGACATGCTGATATTTAGCACGTTGAGCAGGTGTGACTAATAATTCCCAAGTTCATTTGCTTATTTTAGTGTGTGAGCATGCTAACATTAGCTAATTAACACTTAACCCAATATTCAGCTGAGGCTGATGGATATGTCAGTAGTTCTGATGGTATTTAGTCATTAACTAAAGTATTGGCCACATTTTGACCTAATGATGGCGATGATAGCTGCTAAGATATTATACACAGACCAACCTTACCACCAACATCCATAGCATCAAGCTGGGATTTTAGCATGGCTAAAACTAAGAAGAGTTACCTTGGTATGGTTATCACCTGCAAACGATTTTTGTCTTGTTTTGACCCTTTATTTACTTTGCATTTACCGTGCCAGATAACAGTATTCCTCACATGGCAATGCTTGCCCTGCTCTCTCACTTTCGAGACATAGATGGCCTGATAGGTGAAGTGGAAACTTGTTCTAAGCTGCTGCTGCTTTGGCCCACACAAGAGTGAGAGAGAAAAGAAAGAAAATCAAAACAGTAGAGCAAAAAAGGGTTTAAAAGATTAAAAGAGAGGATAAAAGTAAAAACACAAAGAAAATGAGGGAAAAAAGACTTTACATCATAGTGACAATTGGTGGCTTCATTTTTCAATACTCTACTGTACGTACTACCATTCTAAAATATAGTATGTACTAATTTTCATAGTGCAGTATTTTGGTAGTATGAAAGACTTTTTTGCACTGTATTGTTTTGTAAAGTAACAGGAAATGAAGATAGCCATCAGAGTGACTTGTTTTGGTGGTGCCTCGACAGGGTGATGCAGGTCTTGACTCAGCCTGAAGGGGTTCCACTCGCAGTAATGACCGGTTGGCTCTACATTATCCTGCGTATAACATGGCTTATTACATGGCTTATTACACATCTACGCATACAGAGCTTACCAAATAATGATGCCTGCGTCCTGGTCTGGACGTTTAACTTTGCCGCTGATGAGAACCGCTCCAGCGGAAGACGAGTCGCCCCGGTGAGTGAGCTAACTAATGCTCTGTTTGCATTGTTGCCAATAGAGATCCCCTTATCCCCCACTCTCACTCCCCTTTTAATCCGCTAATCAGCGGTATGAGTGCCATATAATCACAAATATTAATTTAATAACAGTTTTTATTGATTAAAAAATGATCCGCCAGAGTCTATGATCAAAACTGCGTTCAACTGTCTGTTATACTTAGCAACGGGCATGTTACACAGAAATAGCTATCATCGCCATCATTAGAATTCCAGGATTGACCAACCAGATTCAAGCATTCAGCCAAGCCGTGTAATGAACTATAATATACAACTAGGATAGCTAGTGTATTATTACCTTCAGCCGTACTTGCTCATACACAGCTGTTGGTCTGTTGCTAAAGGTGATGGCGTTACAGAAGCTGGCCTGCCTCTTGACGGTCCTCTGGGAAATGTCCATGACAATCTGCGAGCCCTTGGTGCTGGGGTGGAAGAGCAGAGGGAAGGAGGACAAACTTCCACATGGGTGGATGGGCAGGCAGCGCTTGGGCTTGTGGTGGCATCGGTGAGATGTGGCAGGAAATGGTCCGTTCAGAGAATCTATGTGAAGAAGGAAAAAGTTGTTGCTTAATTTAGTTCATGGGTGGGGAGAAGAAAATGAATTACTGAATACATTCTTCTTGGGGCAGATTACAGTAAAAAAAAAACATTTTAAATTAGATTAGAATATTAGATTAGTTTGCCCCACCACAGGCTTCACTTTAAATACTGACATCGTGAGGTGGACTCAGGTTGTGACTTGCTGTCACGTGTAATTTCCTCCCACATACCTGCTGCTTTAACATCCAATTAAGTAAAATATATTAAAACAATCTCACACTTGTGCTCTGTTTTCAGCTTCTCAAGGTAGCACAGTGCAACCACACACCTACTGTACTGGTGACATGAAAGAACAACGTGCAAGTTAATTTACATGCAAAAATGTCCTTGGATGGAAAAAACACAAGGGCAGAATTGGTCCCTTGGTTATGTAATTAAGGAAAACAATGAAGCTATGCACATACAAAATAGTCTTTTTTCAGTGGATGGTAATTTCATGTAACACCAATCCCGTTCTGCTATTCTACATGTTGCCAAATTTTAACTCAACAATTTGTTTCTCACTGTGCTGGAACACATTTGGACAATAATTGGTAGAATGGAGGAAATGGAGCATGAGAAGTAGGATAAAGAAAACAAAAAAGATTAGCTAACATGTACGGCTCTCTAACATCATCTCTCAGAGCTGAATTAGTGTAGCAGAAAGCACGCTTTGGGATCTTATATAAGTTCTTGATGTGTATATGTTCGTTTGGCTGATACAGTATATTCCAAGCTACTCTTAAAATAGCGGTGCATGGCTGTTACAAGTTATTTCCAGCTCTGTCTCAGGTTTTAAGGAGGGCATATCAATCACAATATGTGTACCTGAGAGTCAAGTACACGCTGCCTTATCAGAATGAAAAAAAGAAAAGAAAATTAGTGCTGCTAAATGAGATTTAGTGACATTTATTGTGTTTAGCTGGTCAGAGGAAGTAGCAGAATAAAAGCAGACCCAGAGGAGAACATCTGAGTCATAATACGCAGCAGAGTTTTGTAATTTGTTCCCATGTGAACGTGTGTGAATCAGGACTGCTCCCACATACCGTAACCTCACAATAGAGCAAAACATCTTTTTTTCAAATCTCATCTGACATTTTTGTTTTTAGACTGATAAAGACTTTGCTTAATGTCGTCATGAACCTGATTTCACACTCACTCCCTTTATTAAGACCAATTCTCCCCATTTGTGGTACCCCAGTTCTTGACATGGTCACTGTGGCATCTTCTCATAGACACTAGGTTCTCATTAAATGTAAGTCAGGTATTTTCAGAGTTGAATAATAAGATGTTCCAATTTAATCTCACTTAGTGATTTGATACATATTTCTGTACTACAATGCTTAAATCCTCTCTACAAAGACATTTAAAGGTCTTAAAGTACCATACAATCCAGCCTTTGTGCCAAGATTGGAAGCCAAATAAATAATTCAGGACTAATTAACACTTCTTCATCCTTGAGAACTGCTTGTATTTTCACACCTAAATTTGGACAACTGTGTGGAGCTACTTGTGTTTGTCCGTGAGAGAAGTCTATGGGCCCCTGCTGACAGCTATTCTTGCTTCTCTTTGAGTGACCTTGGAGTGTTACGGTGTTTATAACGTACCCTGGAGACAAATCAATCAACACAGGATGGGCAATGACTAAAAATGTGACTTAGGTCTGTTATAACATCACTATTGTTCTGATTACAGGGCAGAGAAAGAGGATTGAGGGATGTTAAAACGTCTAATTTGTTGAGTTTTAACTAGAAAGAGTCTTTCCCTTCACATCACAATCAGAGAGGCTTTGCCAAGGGTTCTGGGCTCAGTTCAGTGTATTTGTTAACCTCTTTGCATGCTCTTGTCGCTGCAGAACAATGCGGCATTGTACTCTGTGCACAACAGTGGTCTTAAATGAAGTCATAACAAATCCTTCAACCATATTGCATCCATGATGTCATGTCAGACGTGATGTCTTTGAGAAAACAAAACAAGACTGCATTGTACTTCATCAAGGCCCAAGCAGAATAAAGTATTTCCTGTAAGGTCTGGAAAAAAGAAGCAACTCCTCATAGGGCTCATGCTTTACCATATAACCAAGACACCAATATCTTCTCTTTCACCAATATCATTTCTGCTGCTGTGAATTTGAATTCTTCAGTTTCTTTTCTATTTTCACATCCCAGGCGTTTCATAGTGGATTTACAGCATTCAGAGCACACAGAGGACTATGCCAACAATGAATAAAGTTAAATAAGTGTAAACAAATGGATAAATACAAATACCGCATTTGATTTGCTGTAAATTACAGCGGGTTTGAGCCAAAAGTGCTGATGATACAGTGGCTGTTAAAGTGTGTTTAAAAAGTCATGCGACCTGACGGAGACAGCAGGGTAAACAGTCACCAGAGCCTTGTAATGATAAAAGAGAGGCGCCATGACGAATGTCAGATGAGCAATTTAAGGAGGGATAATGTTACTTAATGCACCACCGCACACAATGTGACTGTCTTTGCTGTCATTATTTGGAATGGACACAGTACAGAGACAAAGATTGGCCCTGGCCAGTGTCACCTGGCCTTTTATGCTCTTTACCCTGTGTTTTATCCCCAGGCTTGGTCTCACTAAGAAGCCCCAACAGACCCTAATGTGGTGTGACGTTGGTATAGAGCCTCGGTGGCCCTCTCTCCCAAGACAAGCACTCAAAGGTAGCATCCCAATGAGCCAAAGGGCATGTATATGGTTTTAGCTTTTACAAATATGTCATAGCTTGTGTTGTTTTCAGTAAGAGGTAAACAAAAGTGAAAACACTTCAACTACAATTTTTAAAACATCTTCCCATAAGTATTGCTGTGTTGACACACATTGTCCTGCTACTTTTGCAGTACTGTTTATTTTTTCCTTTCATTTGGTAACATGTTATGAATTATACCATGGATTAGAGATGATGTTTGCCTGATAGTCTCGCCATGTGGTTGTTTCTTTCACAATTACTATTGTGCTTTGTAAATGATAGAAGATAATTAACTTAAAGATGTACAAAATTTAGTGTCACTAGAGAAAAGTCAGAGCATCACAAAAACAGTTAAATCTGTTGAGAAATGAGTTTTATTTTGAGGTGATTTAATTGATTTTATGAGTTTCAACTAAGAGAAATAAAGCAGAGACTACTTTATCCAGCTTACCTCCAGACTCGGACCAATTGGGTATGCACATAACGTGTTTATATATTGTAATGTAAAGTTTTAGCTTCAGTTAACATTCATTTTCATCATCAATTAATCTATTGATTATTGGTGGATAGATTGTTCAGGCCATGAAAACACAGTTTCCCAAAGCCAAACGAGACCTCTTCGGGGGTCTTGTTTTGTCCGATCAACACCCACAGTCCAAAACCCAAAGATTTTCAGGACACCAGAAAACGTTAATTTGTGAAGAGCTGGAACATGAGAGTTCTGGCATTTTTTTCTTTACAAAAATGTATAAACCAATCCAATTGCAGCTCTAGTAATGTTAAGTAACGACTCATCAGTGCTTTTGTTTTAGAGCTATTTTCCGATCCCAATGCTACATGTAATCTCAACATGTCAAAGCTTTTAAAACACTCATCACATAAAACTAAATGTCTTTCTTCAACAATGGTTTAACCTCTGTGCTAACGTCACACTGTGATATCTAATGTTCATTGATACAATCATGCCGGTTTACCAAATGGGGAGTGCTGAATGATTCATGAGCCCGAGCTGGACAGGGGCCCTGCAACATGACAGGGGTTACATATTCAGGGCCCTGAATGAGCTCTTGTCAGAGGGCCAAGGGTTTTTAGTAGCGTCCCTGCCTGCACCTATATTGTTATTTCACCCCAGTGGCTCTTAAAAGTGAAATTGGAAAAAAGACTATATGAAATATAGCCCATTGAATTAACAGCCATATGAGCCACAGGAAAGCAGAAAATCCTTGGTACCAGGGAACATATAGATTTTTTTTAATTACTTAAGTGATTAACTGATTATTAGTTGCAGGGTAATTCTTTTCCAATCGATTAACCAATGTTTGACTAATTGTTACAGCTCTGCAACTAATATAATCAATAACTACCCTCTTCTAGACTTATACTTTTACTGAACATTTATGGCGGAGTTGTTCAAGTTGTCAAAATATAATGAACACTTATAGATATAAAGAAGTCTGAATAAAACAACAAGAATTATAGTAAATAAAGTCCAACACACTTTATAATTCATGCTTTGGTTTTAAACTTAAAGTATTTGGCACATTAGATAGGCCTAAGTCTATTTACAAACTGTAACTTGTATTCTAGAAAGCTTCTGCAAGAAATGTTAATTTTCACTGAAATGAAAAGATTAATAATAGTAATAATTAATAAGGTCCATTGCACCTGTTAACTACCACCATTTGAGACATGTAGTCTATTCATGATCAATTGATAACCAAAGGACACAAAGTAAGCTACATAAGCGTCAAACAGACATTCATGAAGCAAACCAACAGGAAAAGTTAGGTACCAACTTGGCTGAGTTTATCCTTTCTGATTTATTTTAAAAGCCTACTATAAACAGGCTTTATGAAGAAGCAGAACAAGACCGAGAAACTTGCATCCCTTGGATGTTTTTATAAAGGCTATGATGTTGTTGTCACATTTTGATGTATATGATGATATTTTCTCCTTTTCAGAGCCAGTTGTGACTTACAGAAGATGGTAAAACTTGACTACTTTCACTTCTTATTTATTT
Source organism: Etheostoma cragini (assembly GCF_013103735.1). Classification (NCBI taxonomy): domain Eukaryota; kingdom Metazoa; phylum Chordata; class Actinopteri; order Perciformes; family Percidae; genus Etheostoma; species Etheostoma cragini. Next base: position 9,185,787 of record NC_048423.1, on the reverse strand, counting down.
TAGGCAACCAGGACGCGTGCAATTTCTATGCACAAAGGCTTGAGGCACGCCTCCAACTCGATTACGTCTAGTAATTTGTTCTGTTGTAATAATTACTGGATTCATTCATTTTAAAGAATCAATAGCCGTGAAGCCAACTGTACTTACCGTAGAAGGTATTCCTTGTGATCTGACCTCCCATGGCTGGATGCAAGGTGCGTTCACCTCCTCTCTAACTACCAGCTGGACCCACAATATTCACAGTAAGCTGCGCGTCCTCAGTAGCGACATTATACGGACACAACGCCGTTCCCAAAAGAAAGTCCCGACAGTGTTTCAGCGACAGGTTGTGTCTAAAGCCTCATCGACATGAAGCTGCAGGTCCAGCGCTCAGCGGCTGCCTGCAGTCCGTGCAGAGATCACGCTGAAATTAACATGAAAGGTGGTAGTGGAGGTGGGACTTCCCGGGACTATTAACGCTGTAGCTACCAAAGAGGGGACCTCCAGAGTCCAAGCAATACATCACCATCATACTCTTTTTGACTGTCAGAGGACACTTCACTTATCTCCCTGTAAGATACATTTAATAGGCTACCTTTGTAAGGACTCACAATGTCAAATTTTTTTATTTTATTTTCCTACCTTATATATGAGTTTCTATTTTCAGTTTTATCATCACTCAAAATTCCTCCTTGCCTCTGGTGTGAACCCTGAAGATTCACATTCTTGATAAAACAGAGCTTTCACCCGCACCTGTTGAAAGGATAACACGTTTGCTGCCCCCACCTAATTTGTTACCCTCTTTCACTTTCAAATTACAGGGTAAGGTTAATCTACATTTACATCCATATGCAAAAGCTCAGAAATTCCTGAAATCACTTGAGTCATTACATGGGAAAATAAAAGTGCAGGGAAGAAAAATTCTAAAATGTAGTTATTTTATATTTTTAGTCTTCAAGGACCCATCAGGAAACAGGAAGATAATACAGAGTTGTCGCACTGCTTGGTGTTTGTTCCAACTACGGATGGCTTAAAGCTTTGTTGGTTTATGTTCATCTAAAGCCAGTATCTCTTCACAACACAGTCGCCTAGTGTTGCAAATCAGCTTGCAGGAAGATACATGTAGATACATTGTGAGTGCTTGTCTTGGTGGTGAAGTTTTCACAATGAGCAGGCAGAGAAACCACTGGCTTCAGGCTTAAGGTGATACTGACGCTGAGAAATTTGACCTGAACAGCAATACTGTGTAGTAAATTGACTTAACAGTTTTACTTTCATAAAGGTTGATACTTGGTGTTTGGGGTTTGACAGCACATCTTCTGGGTTTTGGGGGTTTAGTAGCACATCTAACTAAATTGTTCCAAAAGCAATTATTTATTTAGAAAACATTTAAATGCCAGAAAATCCACTTGTTTGCAGATAAGACCAATCATTTTATCTGTCCCCCAAGGTCTGACAACGTAAGAGTTGATCAATCCAGTGTGTTTCAGTGTTGTGCCAACCAAGCTAACTAGCTACCGCTAGCTGGTAACTTAAGGAAACGTTTTCAGATTTTCTGTACTGCCGTACATGCAGGTTGAATGGTGGCAGTACCTGGAGGTCCACAGTTTTTCGGAGGGGTTAAAAATTGGCAACTTTCCCCCTTTAATGTTTAGCTTAGTGTATAGCCATTACAATCATGCACAACACTTGCTTGGCCACATCATCCTCCCCTGATCCACCCTCTTGTCAAAAACATAACATCCGGTTGCAAAAAAACAAGATGGTGATGCTTAACGGCAAACTTGAGGTTTCAAAATGTCTGTCCACAAACCAAATAGGTGTTGTCAAGCATGGTACGTCCACTTTTTTTTACAGTCTATGGGTGTTCACAGCAATCGCTAACTTTAACTAACAGCACTAGCATTGATGACAGAACATCATTTCCCGTGACACTCGCAAGGTGGCACAAGTTACTATGCAACCAGTAGCTTTCTACAAATTGTCATTCCTAACCTGACAGATGCTTGTAAGGTTATGGCACATATAGACAAAGTAGCCGACTAGTGTATTAAAGAGACATGTTGCTGATTTAATGTAGCTCTGTGTCATGGCATTGTGGGCAGATGAATTGTGTGTGGCTTCGTCTTGTGGCACCAGTGCATGGAGCTCCAAGCAGCTAATGCCTGCCAGATGGATTGAAAAGCATCATGGACGTCCACTGACACCTCAGCTGCACCAAACTCCATGCACTGCTGCCACGGAGGGAAGCAATGCACCATTCAACTTAACACAGTGCCCACACAAATATGACACAGACCTGGATTGAAATCGTATAGCCTTACAGTGTGAGCTCTTCAAAGTAAAAGAATTGAGATGATGATGATGATTAAGATGCAATGCAAGTAATTCATATCAAGTTCAGGGGTTGCCCTCAATTTTTTTGAGGACTGTCATTGGTCCACAGGCCACAGTTTGCTAAACATCATGATGTTGGTGCAATCAAATCTGATGGACTTGTGATCTCCCATCAAATAAATATCCCTCTAAAACAGAGTTTTATGTTCTTACTCTTTTCCTTTAAAGTGAAGGAGCAACTTGTTCGGGCTCCAGAGGTTCAGAGTTGGCGCAATGGCCCTGGTACCCAGCGGACACCTCTCAGGATGTGCCTTGTCATAGAAGCGTTTACATAACTTGTGTCGTTAGCCAGGCCTGTGAGACACTGTATTGGCTCAGTACCATTAACTATATTCTCATGTTGTTTATATAATCTGATTGCAGTTTGCTTGACTGTCTGTAAGCAATTTGCAATGAGGGTAAAGTCCTACGACAGGGGGGGAGTTTCTATGAAAAGTAGTCAAACTGATTTTAGTTGTCACAGACAATTAAATAATTTGAATGAACTAAAAATATCAAAGCAAAAAGTGTAAACAGAACACTTAAAAATGTAAGGCATGGACCCTGTAGCTATCAGAGTCGTGCTTAATGGAGTTTGACATGCCACCTGATCATCAGGCTGTCAAACTCTGACGGGCTGTTCGGTAATCCAAGAAGAAGTGTTGTTCACCGTGAAATGATAAAATATGATGCCTTGTGTCCTACAGTAATATCAAATAGGATGCCACTAATAATGCACTGAGGAACATTGCCAAAAATCTGGCATCTGCAAAATATCAATTACATTTTTGCCTTAATTTGTCTTGAATGCCATGTCGAAAACTGTCGCATAAGAAGAAAACCTATCATTATATTTCTGTTGATTGTGGATATTACCCATCCTACATAATCTTTTATAATAATGTAAGATTTGTGGTAATTTTGTGCATCTATTTGTTGTTGCATTGTCTTTTTGCTGCCGTTTTGTGCCTCTTTAATATCATTTTGGACCTCTTCATAAAATTTTCCATATCTTTATTTTCCTTTTGTTGTTTTGTAGTCAGTTTGCATGTCTTTGTAGTAGTCAGTTTGCATGTCTTTTAACTGGTTCTGCATGTCTTTGTAGTAGCTTTGCATCTCTTTATTGTCACTGTCATTTTGCTGTCCGTTTGCATCTTTGTTGTCACTTTGTGTCTTTTTGCAGTCGTTTTGCATCCCTTTGTAGTCGATTGACTTTCTAGCAAAAAAGGCTAACTGGGCAGTGGGCCAAGGGAACCTAGAGGTCGGGGTGACACCTGGCCTGTGCCAGGTATGACGGTTTAGTAATCCATTCACGGATGAAAGTTGCATTAAGTTTTTGAAATTTGCTCAGTTTGCCTCATTTTAAACACTACTATATTCTCAGCACATTTAAAAGTATTATTATAACCTAGTCCTTTGTGTAATAGCTTTGACAACTTTGCTTTCACTCAGGATTGGACATACACTGTACGCCCCGACAGAACAGACTGACACCTCGTTCCACAGTAGATTATTTGTAGATGGGCGCCTGGCAGGCAGCAGCTGCCTGGTGGGGAGTGCTGGAGTGGGGCCTCTGTGAACGTCTTGATAACCTTGTTTGAGGCAGCCGTTTGCACGTTTCTCTCTTAGGGGGTGATCCATGTTGAACAAACACACCATTCAACTCAGAGCTTGGACCATTGCCCTGCAGCCATGTGCAAAACATTACAAAGCAACACAAGAGCATCATATGATCCTCAGCAGGGGAGCGTCAGCAGAAAAGGAACCCCACCCGGCAGGCATGTATCAGAGGTGAAATCAAGTTGTCACATAGCATTTGAAAGTGATAGTGGTATGAGGAAGATACCAGGGACAAGTTCATTGATCATGAGATTTTCATTAGGTAAACTGTAGCAGAAAAGTCATCATTCATCTAGAATGACCAGAAAAAAAGTTAATTATTAGCAAAGCATGTTCAAAGAAATAATTTTGACTTAAGTTCATAGAAGTTCTCAGTGTATGCAGTGCCAAAATGTACAGATAAACAAGCACACATTCAGCTGTTACACAACACAAATAGGTTTTCAAACGTTCACTGTAGTTCATTGTCCCAGTTAACTGCATTTCTTTACTTCTTCACTTCTCCACTTTGATAGATAGGTCTGTCCAGAGGCTTCAGCTATTTTTAAGCAAAGGGTTGTAGATCTAACAAGAAGAACACAACAGCATTATGAGCTTGGTTCAGTCTGGCATTCTGCAGTGTGCAGTGATCCGAAGACTGTTAAACTGAAGAATCATTGCTGACATTATATGTTTAAAGACCTGAGGGACTATGAATTGACTCACTAAGGAGCCAACTTCTCACTGTATCATGTGAGATAAAATAGTGAAACATTCAGTCATCTTTCTAATCATTCAATAACTCTCTACTTTTACCACATAAACTGTGGTCCAGCAGTGCTGCCATGCCTTCTTCTAAGGGTAATTGCTGTTGACATGTGGATAAACACGCCCAACAGCACAGCTTGACACTGACTCCTGGGTGAGGACAAATGCTTTCCATATAGGGTAATGAGAGGCAGGACCAATGGGTAGAGGTAGGTAGTGGCGTATTTGATTGTTGTCACTGTTTTCAGTGATACTGCCTACTGTTTACTGGGTAAATCAAAGTTAAGAACGTTTCTTCGTGGCACATTCTGTATGGCCGGCAAGATGAAATTATTAGGTGCATAATTTTTGGAACAAAATACATTTTGAATTAATGAGCAATTGAACCACATGATATGGTTTTATCATTGCCATTCGTCTCTGCATTTATCTCAGCAAGTAACAACAACCGGAATCTGTGACACAGAAATGAAGACTGGATTACTGACTTGGACTTGACTGCAAGGAACCCTAGCTTACTACAAACTTGGCATGACTTGACACCTAAAAGCACATTCAACCTTTGAGTCTTACATTTTGTTTACGTGAAACTGCCCTTATGTGTGCACATGTATTTTGTTCTCTTTCCAGCTCTTTGCGGTAGAAAGGAGATAGGGTAGTTTAGGTCCTGATGTTTGCAATCTATTTACTCAAAACTGTCATTCTGTCTCTCCATAGTCTAATTTCATTGCAGTAGTTCTTTTTGGTCTACTTCGTACATATAGTCTGACTACAATCTATAGCACGTCTTTCTGTCCTTTGAGAGGGGTCCATCCTCTTTTTTGGTGTTTAGGGATAAAGGATATTCTATGCTGTGACTATAGTCATTGGAGACATGTGTGTGTGAGTCATTAAATTAACTTGATCTCATTAATGTTAAAAAATACATTGTTCACTTAAGATGGTTTTGAATGACAATAAAAGGAACAGTATGACATTTTGTGAAGATGAGAAGGTTTTTGTACGGATTGACACAAACGAGATATATGGAGTTGATTAGTGAGCTTTAGAGGTATTGGTAGGTAGATTTTGTGACTTTTAGATGGAGCCAGCCAGACGAGCTGTTCCCGTCTTTGTTCTTAGCTAAGCTAACTTGCTGCTGGTTGTGGCTTCATGTGTAACGTACTGATATGAGAGTGGCATCTTCTCATCTAACAACACAACAGAAAGCAAATGAGCCTGTTTTCCAAACTATGTATATACTTAAATTAGACTTGCCTGTGAATACTTAAAAACTGCACCATTTAGTACAATGATAATGTAAAAGTGTTCATCAACCACCAGTGTGTCACCAGTGACATTTAAGTAACTGTTAGAGTGATTTTGCCCACAGCTCCATCTCAGCCTTCTTCCAGACTGCTGAAGTAATGCTGTCACAAAACAGCATAAAATGTTTATCACATTTCTAAAACTAGCTCATGTCCCATAATCAAGTGTAACACTTGCACTGTGTTTTTTTTTCATTATTATATCTGTTTCCCTGGGTGAATTGTAAAAGGCACTGCCAGTCACAGCAGTCCATGTCACCAGAGTAGTTAGTGGGAAAAATAATGAGGTATTCCGGGAAATTTGATGGACATTTTATCTTTGTCTTCATTTCTTTCTCTAGATTAGCATCAACAGTTTGGGAGGTGGCCGTGGCTGACTTGCTTGGTATCAGTCAAAACTTTGGGGGACTTCTGACTTGGGCGAGTAGAAAATTATAGATTTCCTCCTGAAAAAATACATTTTGAAAACAACTGTTTTTTTAATTTGTCTACATACAGATACAGTACATTGTAAAGTACTTTTTTGCACTCTATTTGTTCTTAGAAAAAGCCCCCCCCCACACTATATGCTACCAAAGACAGAGAGAAGTAACCTACAGAAGTTAAGAAAAAAAGAGTTTGAAGTTTGAAGCTGTTAGCTAAACTGTTTATCAGATACAAACTGTGAAATCCCTTGCTTTATTGCTTTTGGGTAGGATATTGATAAATGTCACAGATTTCACACAAAATCAAAAAAACTAAAAAAATCTTTTGCTCATCAGCTTTCTTGTCCAAAGTAACTGTGAATGTGCGTCTCAAATTAATCTTTTATTCAAATACAAGCTTGTTTTATTCTTGTGTAACTGTCCATGGGCTTTGCAGATCATAAGAAATATTACTGCATGTGTTTTTTCAAGTGGTGAGTGGTATGTTTTATTTTTATCTTAGGAACAATCACTTTGCATTGATTTACTGTAACTCTTGTGTTTCGTTCAAATTTGCTTTGCTTCATTGTTTGGCACCCCAAAGACCCACTGCTGTGTAATAAATATAATAATAAAGATAGCTTAACTCCTAGAACAGAAATCCAAATAGACTTCTTTGGGGTTATGAGAACATCCATCTTATTTAACCTTGTTTTACTGCTGACAGAATTGCAGCATTTTCAGACTTCAGAAACATAAATCATATTTTTTTTTTATATGTAATTCTCTTAAAATCAGGAAAAGTCATGAAGTATCAAGGTGTTAGAACAATTTTAAGCAGTTTCCTAGGGCCCAGGCTCTCCAAGACCCCAAAAACTTAACATCATCTTAAACGTGTAAACCATATTTTCTCCAGGAAGAAGAAGAAAGATGGGTATACATTTAATTTCTTTTCTTAATTTCTTTATCTTAATTTATCCACAAGCACCTACTTTTAAAATCTTTGGATTTGTAGAAGAAATATCTACATATACAGAACCTTCTGGCAGTTACTCTGTGAGGCACAGTAGTGTTATAATTGCTGCTGACAGTAAATCTGCAGAAATATGTGACAGTAGATGTTTGCCATCATGCGATGCCCTTATCAGTAACCATAAATGATCGTTATGAAGCATTTATTGCCGCTTGTGAAAACAGCATTTCAAAGCAAGCCTTCCATTATTTCCATTACTATGGGGAGTTCAGATGATTACAATTGATCTTCCTCGAGAGATGATAAAAAATCCTAATTATTACAGAAATAGGATCACTGTAGCCATGGTTCAAATGCCAGTCGATTTTCATCAAACATCCATTGTGCAACTCAATATAGTTTTCCATACAAATGTGCAAGAATTCAAGAGCAATGTGGTATAATTTTCTTGTGGAACATAATCTATGCTGACCTAGAAATCCATGCATATTAAAATGGCAAACGAATAGCGGACAGTGCTGAAGAACAGAGAGTTCAGTAATTAGTCCTTCATTTTTCTAATGATGTTTCTTTTTATTGTGCGTTCACATCCTAGGCTCATGCAGTAGCTGTAGATGAAATCAATCACCATCCATTCCACAGATGTTGCAATCTGTTCAGTTTGAGGTTTATCCAAAGCAACACAACAAATTAAAAATACACTGCATCATGTTTTTCTCATCTTCAAAAATCACATGGATGTATTCAGCTATGTATACATTGTATTGTGGTTTGGTTATGCAATTATGGTGAGTTGTCATTTTTTAAAGTGCATGCATTCTACTTACTGTAGCATTGAAACTTTTAACATTTAAACCCTGCTGTACAATCAATAAAACGCTGGAGTGCAGCAGCTGTTTACAGTCTTTCTGCCATTGTTAGCTATGTAGTATAAACTGTTTAAAGCTTCACTAATATAGATCCTGTAAAGCATTGCTGGAGCAGAGTATGACTTTAAATATGCCGGAATGTGAACTGAAGAAATACTGTAAACCAACCATGATTAAAGCACATTTATAATAAAATATGACATTTATAATCAATAAATATTTAAGGTGATCCCTCCAGATTTGACCTAATGCCTAATTAAAGTACTTTACATAAATTCATAATGATGCTATGACAATAGAGGACGTAACAAACACTGACTATCTATTTGCTTATTAGGTATTACATATTGATCTTATACTGATGCTCCGGGGCGTTTTAATAAAACAAGCATAGGAGCGTTGGACAGTCTTCAACTGCCTGTCAGTGTGGAAATTTCTGTTGAAAAACCTAAAGCTGAACTTCAGTTTGACCGTATTTATTACCCTCATAAATATGAAATGATTGCATTTCAGAGGAAGATATGGGGTCACTAAATTCAACATAGTTCATCCTCTGGGGAGCGCAAGTGCTTTTTTATATTTCTTGGAAACCGTCCCATTACAATGTGAAAATTCTTCTTGTGAATGAGTGGGTGATCAGCCTGATGTTGGTGCTAAAAGAAACTAGGTCAGAGAGTAATTATAAAAATAACATTTATCCCCTGGGAACCATGCACACTCACAGTTTATTAGCCATCATGGATTGATTAATTGTGTCAAAAGCTTACCAAATGTTTAATATAATAATGGTTTGTTCTATAAGGGGCACAAGTGTCAACATCATCAGGTTATTTTCACAGATTTTAGAAAGCTTCTCCAGAACAAGCGTCCTGTCAAGCAAATTAATCATCAAGCTTTTTTTAATAAGATTTATTTAACCAGGAAACGTCCCATAAAGTTACAGTAACTCTTCTCCCAGGGAGTCCTGGCCAAGACTGGCGGCAAAAAAGTTCGAAATGCATAAAACACATGACACAGGTTACATACTATACCACAAATCTCTATACATACACCTTACATACTAGATTACAAACAATACCAAGTAAATGTCAGGAAAATTGGCGTATTAATTTGAAGAACTCTGGACAAAGTGTAGTATTGTGATGTTTGGTGAGCATTGAAAAATGTGTGTCATGTGGGTTCTGAGGTACTCAGGTAATGGAAAATCTATCTTTTAATTTCAGTTGACTGCTAGACTGCAGGACTTGCTTCTTGCTTGAAATCAACCCTCCCAAACCTGAAGGATTGAAGTCGCTGTTGGTGACTATTAAGGTGCCACGAGAGATTCTAGTTAAGACCTGAAAGGCCTGTTTACATTCTGGCTTTTTTCACATGGCACATGCCCCAAAGGCAAAGGCAAGTAACAACAAGGTTGGATCTTCAGATGATTTGAAAAAGGAGACACTTGTTTTAAACTGATTAAAACTGTGGTTTTACAGTATCTTACCATCCAATCCATCCTTTTTTATGTTCTATTTCTCCCCTACATATTACAGTTTCTAAATGTACACTTAACCTACATGTTGTTCCAGCTGATAACAGTAGCTTAGCAATGGGAGACATCACTGCTTTTCTTCGATGATTCATTGAAATGTGTCCTTCAGTGTTCAGCAGGTAGAGAGACAAGTGTCAGTAATGATCTGTTGTCGGAAGGTTTGAATGAAAGATTTGGACAGCCTCTATTCAACCCCAGCAAGAGCAACAGTCTATAGTCCGAATGCAGTTTGAACCAATTTTTGGCATAAAGCATTTATAAAAAGTGTACATCTTGGACCCTGTCTGGTCGGATCCAGTCTATATACAGTAATAAAAAGTAACGTTGCAGAACTTAGAGAAGATCTCATTTTCCACAGCTGGGCTTCAGAGGTGACATCCAGTAAAAAAAAGGTTCTATCAGTAGCACATTTTAGCTAAAATAGTGCCAAAAAAGTCTTACCTGATTTGAAAATATTTATTTTTCAATCACAGAGCTTGAAGGTTTCTCATTCTGCACAGTCAAGCAGAGAGATTCACTTATGGCTTCAGTCATTTCTCTTGAGGTAATACACTGATTTAATGCCATCTGGTGAAAATCATAGGGGTTTGGCAACAAAATGTAACTTTAAAAAAGCCTTTTGTATAATCAACCCTTCCTTTCAAGCTTTAGATATTGGTTGGTAAAAATGACAAAAGCAGTATTAATTTTACAGACCTAGGCTGTTATTTGACAGACATGTTCCAACTATAGATTCATGATTAAGAAGGGTGGGGAGAACAACACCCAATTGGCTACAACTTTTTGTTCAGTGTTTTAATTTTTATTATAGCATTTTCAATTCAATTCAATTCAATTTTATTTATAGTATCAATTCATAACAAGAGTTATCTCAAGACACTTCACAGATAGAGTAGGTCTAGACCATATTCTAATAGAATTATTAGACTCATAATTTACAAGGACCCAACAGTTCTAGTAGTTTCCTCCAGAGCAAGCAACAGTGCGACAGTGGCGAGGAAAAACTCCCCTTTGGGAAGAAACCCCGGACAGACCCAGGCTCTTGGTAGGCGGTGTCTGACGACCTGTTGGGGTTAGAATGAAAAGTGGCAATGACAATCACAAAAAAATAGTAGTTGATAGTAGTTCTTTGTAGTAGTTTGTGGCATAGCAGGGCACTGTGCGGCATTACAAGGCATAGCAGGACGTAGCTGGGCACCGCAGTTCGTGGCAGGATGTAACATGGCATCGCAGAACGGAACGTGTAGCGGGACCATGGCAACAGCTGCAACCATGATTTTCTCCCTTAAAATGTCTTCCAACACAAATGCCATGAACTAAAAAGAAAAATCATGCATGCCATTCTTTTGCATAATCAAATTTCCGTCAGATATCAGTCAGGGGTCATTTTAACCCAGGATACAGCAAAGCATTTTTTAACGTCTTCAAACATTGAATTTAACTTTGAGGATTAAATCATTTTCCTTTGCATGTTTGTGGGCAGGCATTTATAGGAAGACAACAGTGATGTACATTGATGATTTACACTACTCATACCTATACTTTATGCATGTGCACCAAACTGTTCGATAAACAAAGAATCAATCTGTACTCATGACATTATGTGAATAAATTAAATGATGGTAGGCTTATATACAGATTCCTGCGTTTTTAAAGAGCAGGCATTAACTCTTTATTTTATCAACGGCTCGAATACTTGAACCACTCATATAACATATGCAGAGGACACACATTGCGACACTGCAATCTTTCCGCTTCTACAATACATAAATCATGGCAAGACAGAGTGGGGAGGGAGAAGCTAATGGCGCAAGGTATTACAACCATGTTATTTCTCAAACAGGTTTACAAGGCATTAAGTATACAAACTTTTTCTCCACACACTTTCTGTAACTTATTGGCAAACGTACCTGGACAACAAACTGGAAACTATCTGTATGAGCCTAGGACATTTGTTACTGTCATTGAGGATATAAACTGAGAATGGACATGTATCTGCACTTCTGGTCCCGAAACCCCTGGAATGTCCTTCTCATTGTTTACTAAAATTTATTCTCCCATACACTGCAGACAAAGGATTTACACATAGCCTGTAGAGGTATTGATAATACTATGTGTTTAAATGCTTTTAAAAGCTTTTTATCCCTTCTGACAAAGATGTATTTCCACATTTGTTTGCTAAACCTTACGCTAATTGTCCAAAATCATAAAAACAGAAATCGGACCATGTAAGCAGCATTTGAATGTTGTCAAGATAGGGCTAAATTTAGTAACCGCATACTGTTGGGGAGTTTTATCTATAACAGTGCTTGTTTTATAAACTGATCACATGTGTGACGTTAAAATCTTGAAGTATCTAAAATAACTATAGCTGTCATGTAAATTAAGTAGAGTAGGAAGTACAAAAAAGTTACCCTAAAATATAATGGAGTAGATGTAGAAAGTCACTAAAGTACAAGCACTTTTTGGGGTATATTTACCCATTTACAGTACTTGCTTATGAAAAGGAGCATCATGTGTAATTATGTACTTTATTAATTTAGATTCACAAATCAGAAACCAAATCCCGTCTCTTATTAAATATGACATTTGGAATGCTTATTTTCCCAGAGAGGACATTTTAAATGGCAACATACACATGTGATAAGATGTAAATACCAGCCCATTATTTAAATATCAGTAGGCCTTCATAATTTAGATAGAGTTAACATTCTTCAGTGGTCCTTCGTATCTATATCTTTACCCTTTCCCACACATTCAGGATGAACCAGTGCTTTTATTTTCAAAGTCAGTGTGTAACAAGATACACAACGCTTCAGTATTGATTTCTCTGTGTCACAAACAGATGCTCTGTCATTGGCGGTGACTTGCAATCATATTAAGTTGACAACAAGGTGAAGGCCATGTTATAACTGAATGACAGTTTGTCTCCTCTAGATACAAATGAATTCCCATTTCTTCCTCTTACTCTCTTCTTAGTACACACACACACACACACACACACACACACACACACACACACATTTGTAATAGCAGCTGCAAATAATAATAATTAATAATATAAGATGTATTAATGAAGCATATTCATATTGCATTATATGTTGATTTTAATTCCATAAGTCTTCTGTTTGTGTAAACAGGATTTTCCATTGCTATGTCTATTATGGGTTATGATTTGAAGCTGCATGACAGTGTGCAGACTGTATGGGCCAGATTTACACTCTTGTTCCGCCTGTTGTTTCTGTGTTCTCCAAACAGATGCTCCATCAAATCTCTTTATACTTAGCTGAGCAATGGGAGTTACCACTGTCACTCCATGGCCCCCATTCAAAGACTTCCAATGTATAAGCTGTCATTCACCATGATGGCTTTCATGAGGGTGTGCAATGGGTTTGTGGCGGTCCTGCTTACTCCTGAACATATACCAGTGGCTCTTTTTTGCATGTCTCTTTATTTGGAAATTTGTTTTAAATTACTGCCAGTAACCAGATATATGTGTGTGTTTATTCAAATCTGTTCTTTATCCAAAAAATGACAGTGCTGGCGATTTCAGTTACATATGTCAAAATGTCTTCTCATACTTTATCACTGGAATGCTGCTATCAGGGCGGGCTTTGCAGATCAATCTGTTGATGTACAACACAAGCCAAAAGCTGGACGAAATATTACTGGTATGGGTTGTTTGGCATTCACTTCTAACGCTCTTCTATAGGTCTGTTGCTGAACATCAACAAACATCAAAAAGAATCAGCTGCTCTATCCCCAGCTCTCCCATCCCACCTGTGGTAGACTTTTAGGCAAGGCAAGGCAAGGCAGCTTTATTTGTATAGCACAATTCAGCATCAGGGCAATTCTAAGTGCTTTACGTAAAAAGATTAAAACAATAAAAGTTACAGTGCTTAGATAAAATAGCAAATTATAGGTTGCTAATATGGGAGAGTGTATAAGCCACTGCCCCACACACATTATCGAAGCACAATAACCATTTTGTGGAAACCTTTGTTGACCAATACGGTAGCCATTCTATACAGGCAGAACCATATGTCTTTAACATCTCATCCACCACGGACTTTGTACTCTGGGTACCCATGACCAGGGCAGACCAAAGTCTGACACTGTGGGCCACCCTCAGACAACATCGAGACAACTCCATATATAACAACAGATAATGATGTCCAAGGAGTTTGTAAATCACACTTAATCTTAAAAGTATGTGCATAATGTATATGTGGTCAGATTTGACTGAGTTATTTGTAAGGAGGCCATTCATAACGCAAATTGCAGGCTAAACATAGACGGTATAAAACATTCATTGTCATTGGGACCAAATCAGCAGGCCGAACTACAATGACACTGCTGGTTGTTTTTAGAATGTCGGCTGGGTTCTTTTCACTTCACACAGTAGGATATCTTTTTTCACCTTGTGCCTCAAATTTTTAAATTGTTATTATTATTTAGTCATGAATATTGACTAGACTTAGATAGGTCCCATGTTTTCAGGGGCTTTAACTGACTGAGTAATGTCAGCCACACAGCAATATGAAGTTTGCTAATACACCAAGTGTATTCAATTGACCAAGGGTACATACTATTTATTTTACTTTTTTATTTCTTCTTAATTCAACTTTTTATTTAAAGGTGGACAATTGTGGTTCTTTTTAGCAGTTATATTGCCTTGCTTTAAAACCCAAAGCTGCAGATTATCTCCTTCTGGAATTAATTTAGAAGGCACTGGCAATGTGCATGCTTTTATAGTAATTTGACACAGCTATCAGTCACATTAAAATGGCTAAAACCTTGCACGTTATGAATTAAAGTGATAATTTAAAGAGAGTGTGTAAATGCAAAATGCGTAGTCTTTTGTGCAGCACAGTGTTTCTCTTGACTGTGTCTGAACTCATGACACATCTGTCTTCAGCACATCTGTCTTTACTCACACTGTAAAGCTGACATCATCTTCACGCACACAAACTCACACACACACACACACACACACACACACACACATGCTCCCCCCGACACAGGCCTTGTAGACACTTCTAGAGCATGGGGATGGAGGAGGGGGTAAATAAATCAAAATCAACAGCAGGCATCTCGAAACAACGGACAGGATCCAGGATGCAGAACCCCAAAGCAGGAACATTGAAGGTCAGTGGAAAAAAGCATTTCAGGCAGTTAGCAAATGGGACCACTTTTTATCCATCTTTACTCTTTTCTTTTTCATCTTGTTCCACATAAATCACACTAATAAGAGTTAAGCTTGATCACCAAGGATATAGATAAGAAAATGGCTGAAGGGTTGCACTCTGTTGTCAAGGAAACCGGTCAGAATTGGCTGGGTGGCCATGGAAGCTCACAGTAAACTGCTGACCAAAACCAAATGGAAACCTTGAAAGATAAAATTGTCTTCCTCTTTATTAAGTGTATTTCTTCAATGGCATGATGCTTTAAATCTGAGACACATTTTCATTGGTGCAAAGACACAACAGGAAAGAACAGGAAAATAATTATTTTTTAGGCAAGAACATTACAAATATTGAATTTAATGGAAACCTTACAATGAATGTGTAAGCTTCCTTTAGCATCTATTAAGATGCAGCTTCAAGATAGATTATTTACATTTATATTGTAACAATAGACACCTAATTAGTACGTTTTACAGTAACATAAATTAACATATTGACAGTTGCATTACCTGTTGCAAGAATCCATAGATGTGGTTACTACTAGCTATCCTTTATTATTTCTTGACCTTATACCATCAATTTCATGTATATGAAATGTATGGCATGTTGGGCAGTCAAGTGCTGCCTAAAGGCATATTATAAAATACAAATGATCTGTTACATTCAAGAAGGACCATGGTTAAAATGTGTGAGTGAAAACTGTGACAGCTGTGATATTGCTCATAGGAAACAGTCCCTTTAGGGATGAAATATTGCTGTGAGTTTGGGTATAGAATAATTCATGACTGGTGAGTGTGTGTGCGCGTGTCCGTGTGTGTGTGCGTGTCACAGCCACAGAAGATTAACACCTGTGAAAGAAACTACGACACATGATACTATGAGCTGAGTAAACACATCACAAAAAGCATGATTACAGCCTGTCATGCTGTAAATGAATCCTCTCTCTAAATCTTCTGCAAAATATATGTTCAAAATCTGAATATGATGTCTTTTTTTGGGTGGATATCATTATTAACTCACATGCCGTTCCCTCAATTAATGAGATTTTGCTCCCTCTGGAAGGCAATTAAACAATGGACCCTGTGTTCCCGTCCCTGAAAATATTCTGACAGTTCTCCTTTATCAACATACAACTATCTAATGCCAATTACTGTCTGTCTTTTGAAATGCATGCAAAGTAAAGTTGCAGCAAATTAATTGGCTTTCCAGCTTAACCAGCGCACTGAAGTGTGGACCCATTGCTTCTATAGCTTTATTTTTGTCATTATTTCATCCTCCAGTCAAAGTCAGTTTGTTCTCAAGGGTAATATGAAGGAAAGGAGATTAATCTGACCCAACTTGTAATGTCTGATTCAGCTGAGACTGATGCAGCTGTGGATCTATTAGGACCAAGGAAACTTCCAAATTAGTATTTCTGCAAGAGATAGAGAGAGAGAGAGAGAGAGGGAGGGACTCTTACTATAGATGTAAACATGTGATGAAATACATGACCAGAGCACTTTTTGCAATCATAATCAGCTTGTATTTAATATGACTTCCTTCCAATGATCTAGCCCCCTCTAGTGTGTGAAGAAATGATCACGTAGGACAGTCCTGTCTGCAAGGTCTTCTTTAGACACTCATACATCATACATGCAACTGATGGTTTCAATGTATTATTTAAATATTGTACATTACATTTGTATATTTTAAAGACTAGAGAGAAATGCTATTTAAAAGTAATACAATCTCATTTTAATTTCAGGTTACATCTTGGCTGTCTGAGTGTGTGTGTGTGTTTGTGTGTGTGTGTGTGTGTGTGTGTGTGTGTGTGTGTGTGTGCGCCCCAAAGACAATTTATGCTCTTAGCAGCTAATAGTCTTTGCTTCTTGCTCTTCTGTTGCATGCATTTGCTTTTCTGATCAGCCGATTCCTCTGGCATCACAGAAGTCAAACCACTAGGGGGCACCATGAAACAACCCAGCCATTAGCAAATTCAAATTAGCAGGGGGGTCATAAGAGATGGTTATTATCCTGCAGTAGCTGTTAGATGCTGTGTTACTGAAAGTGAAATTTAAAATAAACAGGTTTGTTTGGTTAATTTTCCCCTCATTCGCCCTTCTATGTGTCTGATTCAGCCTCATACCTCTTTTTCCTTTTCCATTTCTATTTTGTTTTTTTCCTAAACCAACCGGTGGTTATGTTGTCTGGAATATGCTAATTCTCTATGCACCGGCAACTCCCTGGGTGAAGATCACTTATTAAAAGCATAGTTGGGAGGGTTTATGCAAATTGAGTCAAATCAAAGCAAGCTTCCCCTTGGTTGGTTACCTCTTTGCATATTGTGAATTTGAGACCACTGTTTTATTCCTGATATTCCTTTTTTGTGGAGCCTGTGTTGATGTTGAATTCATGTTGTTCTTTTTTGCCAGTGTGTTACTGCAGACAAACAGTTTGCTTGTCTGCAAAAGGAGAAGTTTCATTTCCTGTTGAGTGGATTGACAGATTTGTTAGAAGGAAAAGATGGATAATATCCACTGTGGCCAAAGGCTGCCATGAAGTAGTCTGACACAGACACTGATTAAGCCTCTTGAGATCTGAAAGGGATTGTGGGTCTTAGTTGAGAGAGAAAAAGAGAAAGAAACAAAAAGAGAGATGTGAGTAGGCTAAAGAACAAAACTGCAAATTGGATTGGATGAGATGCAAGTGTCCTGTGGGTGTACTGGCATTTTTGTAACATGTTGTTCATGTTCAACCAACAATCAGTCCTGCTTCCTTAACTCCAGACTATTAAGTTCAGGAGAGAAAGGATAAGCAGATCTCAGATCAACAAGGGGGAACAAAATTTGGGATAATGTGCTGGATTGTTTGTGTGCAGTGTTGACTTCTGATCCCTGGTCATTATTTAGGGTCATGCTTTCTGAATCAGCTGTGCCCGTTTCACATACAGCCACATATTGTAATGAAGGACTTAATTGGACCTCTTGCCATGCATATGGGTTCATGTATACCACTGTAATGCAAACAAACCTGACTTCTCAAATCACCCCTGCCCTTTAGCGCACCTTGTGCTGTGCTAACGGTAAGTGCAAAGGTGAGTCCTCTACGTTCCATATTTATAATTTGGCACTAAATTAAGTAAAAAGAGCAGAGGTCAATGTCTTCTCTCCAGGCAAATATGCAGACTCTGCAGTCTTGTGTTGGGTTCTAAATATCACCAGGTGATCCTATTACTGGTTTAGATTGTTGTCAATCTGGGAATTTTGATTATTGAGAGTAAGGACATCAGTCATTAATCAAGCACTCACTTCAGCTAAGCATGCTTTTAAAGGCAGAATAGCACATTTCTTTACAAATGTCTTCAGAGTTAAGAATTACCCATCTTTGTCCCGTCAACATGAATGTAATCTTTGATGAAGACAACTCATAAAAGCACACATGGCTCAGTAACAACTGTATAAAAGCTATAATTCCCTTGAGAGTCTTATTTTATTTTTTAACATGATACTTGTAATGAGATACCTTAAACTATATCATATTAAAGGAGAAGCATGCTCCCTGGAGTATTACAGATATACATACTACATTCAAAATGGATAGAAAATGATTTGATCACATTTGATCATTGTTTTGATGTAAATAAGAGCATTGTGTGTGTGTGTTTGTATGTTTGTGTGTGTGTGTGTGTGTGTGTGTGTGTGTGTATGTGTTTGTATGTGATGTCTTCACAAGAAGCTTTTGTCTAGATGTATTTATTTAGACAGTTCCATTCCTCCGTGTCTTTGTGGGTCAATTCAGTAAGATTTGGACTATAAGACGATCACTTGAGCACATTTCAGCGTTTAACCCGAGCATAAACCCCATCAGCGCTGTAGAGGCAGCTGTGGATGATTCCTTAATCCAAACAGACACTGGGAAAGGGACTCATAAAGACACAAAGGCTTCCAACAGCATCCTCCCTACTGCACACCAGCAGGGATAAAATCCCTCAATGTGAATGCAGAAGGGTTTGCTGACTCCAAAGTCTTATTGCAATATTAATCAATTACAGAGAATAAAAAGCTCATTTTTATGCCTACCATGGGTGGCTGGCGTGCTGACTGCCTGTAGTCTTTATTCACTGGATAATATGAGGTTTGTGCTCCATTTTACGAAAATGAAATTATCCTACTTTATTTTGAAATTTGCATATTCACTCAAAAACAACGAGGTACTTATGCAGTGGCATAGTAGCTACATCATACATACAAGTGTTGCATATTGAATGTTTGCTGGACTCCTGTTGATATAGTTATACAGAATCAGCCTTGCATTAATGGGGAATGCAGTCCAATAATGTCTCAGTCTGGATGAAAGCAGCCCCCCATAAAAACCATCAGAGGGCAATCGATGTGCTTTCATCCCCAGGACGGAAATTGCACTCATACGGCTCAGACTCTATGAAGGTCCCCCATCCAAGCCAAATCATTAACATCAAACTTGCAGGAAAGAAATCAAAATGTCAGTCTGCCATGCAATCTCTCGGCAGATGAGCATTGCCTCTATTTCTTATACAATTTCATTCACCTCATATCTTCTACTAGCGTAGCCTAGTGTAGGCCGATTTCTCACAGCATCATTTGATTTTATTGAAAATGAAGAGTTTTGCACATTGGAAAACTTTTTTTAAAGAATTAATTAACATACACTCTCTCAAATAAGCTTCATGGCTATGGGTTCCCTAAAGATTTAATTATCAGGGGTATGCATGGTTAATTCATGTTAAATGGCTGATTCATCCAAAGAACAGTCATTTTTTTCCCACTTACCTCAAGTCATGTCTATGTAGATAGGGCTTTATTTAGGCCTACCTGCAGTATTTCTGAGTTTTTGCTGCCCGTCCCAATTGAAGTGAGTGATATTTCTGTTCAGGGGTAAAATTGCCTTTACTTATGGCGTCGTGATTATGCCATATTGAGCGAGCGTGATAAAACACAGACAGAAAAACACTTCTTTGGCTGGGACACCAACTCCGGGCTTCCTGAGAGATAGCTGTGAATCAAGGTAAACTAACACTTGAGTGCGAGGTGCCATGCTTTGTTCTCGACTTGACTTTGTTGTGTTCACAGCATTAAACAAAACACAAACACAACACTTGAGCCACTGGTATACGTTTAGGAATCGGAAAGTCAGCGTCAACGTGGTCAAAGTTTAAATAATTTGAACTATGAGCGCAGCGCTCTGCGTTAATTCCGAGCAGTGCGCCAAGGTTAACGCTCCGCCTAGATGGGCGGCACCATTCTCTCAATAAAAAAACAATTGAATGGCCAGCGGTTTTACTGCGGATCATGTGTAGGCGGCTTCACACAGTGTCCAAGCCACTAGGATAGTCAACTCTGATCCTGACAGGATCCCTAGGGAGCCCACACACTACTCACTTTTCTACTCCCTCCACTACACATTTCATGTCTTTATTATTTCCTTTTGGCGTTTATTTTTAACCTCTCCTCTTGCACATTGTTGAAAACCACTGGTTTGTCTAGGAAATTTAAGTAAAAATAGTTTTTTCTAAACTTGAACCCCCTATACAATTTTTTTGTGCATGATACTGTAATTCGCTTTCTGTTGTAAGCATTGCACATTTAGTTTTTATCATCTGTGTGTTTGTACTGTATACCCAGGTGCCCATGATCATTGAAACTAAGTGAATTACTCTTGTTCATTATGACCATGTGCAAATCCCTTCCAGCATCTTTCCAATGCAAGTGATGGAAGATAAAAAAAATCCATATTTCTTGTTCTGGGCAGAAATACATTTGAAAGTTAAATATATTGAGTTAAGATATCTACTTATGCAGGGACCTACAAATATACCACTAAAAAAATACAAAAGTATTTGTCACAAAGCTAAAGAAATGGATAAATGTTGTTTCATTTCATATCTGGGTAAATTCAATGACAACTACATCTACCACAACCCTTTGTTTTGATGTGAATTGTTATTTTTTTTGTGACTGGGCAGATTTGGGCAGATTTCAGGATTTTGGGAATTAGAAAAAGGATGTCTGAGATGACATGTAGAGCATGTTGGAGAGAAGATGTAGCTCCTATGGCGCTATATTGAGGCTACGAAGCCACCACCAGCCGTTAGCATCCCATTGACTGCCTGACACTGGGCTGCTCCGTGGGATGCAACAACGGGGAAAGGAAACGCCACATGCCGGTCACAACAACAAGACGGTTATGGTTAGAGAAAAATGAACAGCGAAAGGAACCGTTACACACAGGACACGCCGACAACGGGACAGTTGTGATTAGGAAGGCAAAGTGGAGTCAGGAGAGCGGAGCGGCTGTCAAGAGCCAACTGTTGCATAGTTACCTATGTGCATGCGCGATAGCTCTTGAACCGCAGCTCTCCTGGCTCCACTGTGGTGTCAGGTTAAAAATACATTTTGGAATATTGGATTGCATGAGTTTGACAATCGACTAGTGTGGACTTCACCAGAAAACAAGAATTCACCAGACAACAGGAGGTGTGGATTAACACGACTTTTATGCCTTTAGGTTACAAATTGTCTATCATCTGCTGCTGTTAGATTCACGGTGCTCCCTCTGAAGGAATCACTGCACATGGGTTGGCACTTGTAATGACATTTTGAACATGTTCCATTAGAGGATAAAAACACGTTTGAAACTTGCCCTGTTTGAGCCTGTTGGGTGCTAACTCTAGCAGGACGATAGCACAGTGTAGGCAGCACCACTTGTTTTATTATGGTTTCAGTTTTGTTCCTGCCTCTTTTTCTGCATTTGTTGCTTGCTGTTATTCTCTGTTTCCGCCATGGTCTTGTGTTGTAGTTTCTGTCATGTGTTCCCTTGTAAGTGTCTGTATGTTCTGTTTCCTGTTTTATTTTGATAGTCTGGTTTTCTGTGCTGTCTTGTCTTTAGTTTTACTACCTGCCTTGTGTTTCCCGCCCTTGTGATTGTTGTCCCGTCCCTGATGTGATTCACCTGTTGTATCATCTGTTCCTCGTTTGCTCGGTACCTCGTGTATTTAACCTTTGTGTGGCCTTTGTCTCTCGTCAGATCATTTCATGTACCCCTGACTGCAGACCCGCAGACACATTGAGGGGCGGGGTTAAACGTTGAGGGGCGGGGTCAAACGTTTAACTCCGCCTAGTCTCCAACCGTCCACTACCCAACTCATTTAATACAATGTGGGACTAGAAACCTTAATGGATGTGGCGAAATGCAGCGATTTAAACATAATGAACTTAATCTTTGGTTTTACTAATTATGAAATACAATATTGACACATTTCAAAAAACAATATTTCAATAATGCATTAAATGATAAAAAAGTAGAATATTTGAATGTGTATTTATCATAATCAATTGCAACGTGATGCTTTCTTAATGTTATCAAAATCAAACTATCATGAGACAATAATATATATCATATATATTATATAATGTATATAATATGTGTATATATATACTATAAATATATATACATATATATATATAATAACACCAATAATTCTGAAAAAAAGTTTAATAACATATATACAACCATAATAACAACAACAATAATTAGACTAGAATACTTTATTCATCCCACAGCGGGAAAATTTCCTTGTTACTGCAGCAAAAAAGCAAAAAAAACAAACAAGTAAACACACAAGAAAAACAGGCAAACAACAGAAAGTAAAGTGGCGTCAAATGAAGGTATTGTAAAGTGCGGCTGCCATAGTACAAGAATCAATATTGCATTAAACTGAATATGTAATTGTATTATTAAAGCAAAAGTAGATAGACATAATATAAATTATATTTACCTGTGACCATAAATAATATTGAAAAAGTGAGCACTTGTAATGGAAAAAAATATAAATACAGATAATAAAGATATACAGAGAGTGTGTGGAGTAAATTAAAAAACAGGAACAGAAACTACAACACTATCAGGTAGTGCAGGTGTTGTAGAGTCTGACAGCGGCCGGGATGAAGGACCTGCGGTACCTCTCCTTCTTACACCGTGGGGGTCTGCTGCTGAAAGAGCTGCTCAGGGACCCCACAGTGTCGTGTAGGGGGTGAGAGGTGTTCTCCATGATGGCTGTCACCTTAGCTAACATCCTTCTCTCCCCCACTTCCTCTATGGGGT